>NW_007806579.1:0-1055 GCF_000696425.1 Galeopterus variegatus | reverse complement strand
TTGAATCACCGGGGCAGATCTCTCATGAATGGATTAGTGCTCTCCCTAGGTGGGGGGAGTAATGAGTGAGTTCTCGTTCTAATAGTTCCCACGAGAGCTGGTTGCTTAAAAAATCCTGGCACCTTCTCTCTCTCTCTTGCTTCCTCTCACCATGTGATCTGCTTGTACCCACCAGCTGCCTACCACTTTCCGCCATGAGTAGAAGCAGCCTGAGGTCTGTGCCAGATGCAGCTGTCGCAGAATCGTAAGCCAAATAAACCTATGTTCTTAATAAATTACCCAGTCTCAGTTAGTTCTGTTATAGCAACACAAAACAGACTAACACACATGGCTAATTCTCAGTAAATGGAGTGATCGTATTAGAGATTTACTCTCAGAAAACGCTGGCAGGGTGGTACTGGTAACACCAAGGTCAAGGGTTCAGATTCTTATACTGTCAGCCACCAAAACAAAAAAAACCACACTGGTGGGAGTGAATATTTATACAGGTTTTCTAGAGGGAAGATAAGGAATATGTACCAAAATGCCTCAAAGGCTTTGTAGAATAATACAAAATGACTCTTCTAGAAAGTTATATTCAGGATAATCAAAATTGCATAAAAACAATACTACAGAGAAAGCTTACCATAATGTTGTAATAGTGAAGAATTAAAAGAAAAAGCACATGTGCAACATTAGGAAATTCTTAAACACTTTAAGTGTATCTTAAAATTGTGTTTTTAAAAAACCATGCCATCAGATTGTGAGCACTGTTACAAATGAAAAATAAAATATGTATGTGCAGTAAGACAAAACTTGAAAATGGAAGAAATGGAAAATGCATAAAATAAAAAAATAATGAAAATATATCAAAATGCTGGCAGTGGTTTTCACAGGGTTGTACACTAGTTGGTAAATTTTATTGTCTTTTCCAGTTTTCTGCGTTTTAAAAATGTGTCAGAGTTTGCATGTAAGTATTACCTTTATAATCAATGGTGGGAAAAAAATATATATATATTTTTTGTCTTTTTGTCTTTTTCTGTGTCCGGCAACGGATCGCAACCCTCAGTGTTGCC
>NW_007806578.1:0-1055 GCF_000696425.1 Galeopterus variegatus | reverse complement strand
AGCCAGTGAGCGGGAACTGGTCTGTATGTGGGATCTGAACCCTCGGCGGGAGCGCCACTGCACTTCCCAAGTGGCGCACTATCGCTGTGCGCCACTGGGCCAGCCCTCCACGAACATTTTGAAGTACCCTGGTACTTCTATTCAGAAGCAGTGTATCTGGGAACATTTGTTTTCAAAAATCTTTAAATCAAAGCAGCTTACAACTCGACTTGTTAAAAGTAATCCTGCAGTCTATCTGAATAAGAAAAATTACAAAACTAGTTTCTACTATAAACTAGAACACTTCGATAAGAAAAACTTGTTTCAAATATTGACAATTCGTTTATGTCTATTTTTTAATATTATTTGAAGCTATTGTGATTATTAAAAATGACACAAATATTTTACAAATAATTGGTTATGATTATAAAAACATGCAGTTTAGATAAAAGTCACTTGTAATCCATGGCGGTGGAAAATTAAAAAATATTTTAGCTGGATTTCATTTTGAAATTTAATATAGTTAAGTCTTATTTTAAGATCAAGTGAAGTTGATTTGAGGATTATTTAGCAGAAATTTCAATTGATAGTTAAGTCATTAGAAAAGCCAAAATTTAAAAACCATTGATATGCTACATACAAAATTCAGTTATAATATGCAAAGTTGTTGAAGTTATTTGACATAGTTTATAAGGGACATTTGTAACAAGTTTACACGATAGAACAGTTAACAATGACAGGACTGCTCACAGTGACATTTTCGACATAGTGCTCACAGTGACATTTTTGACATAGGTTTCTAAATATACCACTTGTCTCCATGATTAACTTAGATAGTTTAAATTTCCCAACACTGAGAAACACTGTGCTCCCCAGCACCATACGTAATATTGTCTCTTCTGTATCAAAAGAATAGAAACCATTGATTTAATCATTATTTTCTGAGACGAGGTTTTCCATAATTTCCATGATGGTTTTAATAAAACCCAAATGGAAATTTAATTTATTAAAAACACATTCTTTTTTCACTCCCTCATTTTCAATTTAATTGGAACATTAACATGAGACTGAGAACA
>NW_007806577.1:0-1055 GCF_000696425.1 Galeopterus variegatus | reverse complement strand
TTTTTTTTTGCTGGTCCTTAGCATTGTCTTCATTCAGACTGAAGAACTCCCTTTAGCATTTCTTATAAGACAGGGCTAGTGTTGGTGAATTCCCTTAGCTTTTTTTTTTCTTTTTCTGTCTGGGATAGATTTTGTTTCTCCTTCATATTTGAAGGTTAGTTTTGCTTGATAGAGAATTTTTGGTTGACAGTCTTTTTTCTTCCCTTGGGGTGGGCCATGCACCAGTCCCTTGTAATGACTCATTGGCCTCTGGGTGTCTCCTTTCTTTGGTCAGCTGTAGCCCTTGTTTTTGTGTGGGTCCATGGGAACTCGGACAGTGGTCTTGCTGGTCTGGGGGATGGTACGGTGTACTCTAAGGCTCTCTTCTCCCTTCAATACTCCAAGTAACTTCGCACAAAGGCTCAGCTGCAGCTTTTGTTGGCTCCTGCTCTGTGTGCTATAACTTCTTCCCACACTCCACCAGGTCCAGCCCTGAAGTGGCCACAGAGTAGTCCTTTCTTTCTTTGGCCACAGTACCTCTGCTTTCACAAACTCAGTGGGTCTCTGCTTCTCCTCCCTAGAGCTCCAACAGTTCCATATTGACAGTCTTTGATTTTTAATAGTTGGAAGTTAATTGGTTGTGGGAGACAGTGATCTATTCCACCTTCTTGATGACATCTCTCAATGCCCTTTTCATAAGTTGTCACTCAACAAAGATCAGCCAGCACTTATTATCAGGAGAAAAGTTGTTTCCCTAGAGGTTTTGATTAGCTTCATTTTTATCACTTTATGGCAATTATATTTATTGGAGAGGGAAAAAAATCCATTTAAAGGAAAATTGCTGCCATATTTCTTGCATGTTAGGAGAGAACAGTAGACTCTTTGGAGTGAAGATTATAATTAATGAGAAAACATGATGGATTGTCTTGATTGATAAATGATGAGCAGGCTCTTGCCTCCCCTAGATTATGCTCAGAAAGGAAAATATGGGGCCGAGCCCATGGTGCACTCAGGCGAGTGCGGTGCTGGGAGTGCAGCAGCGCTCCTGCCGTGGGTTCGGATCCTATATAGGGATG
>NW_007806576.1:0-1055 GCF_000696425.1 Galeopterus variegatus | reverse complement strand
AACCCCGCAGGCCAGGGGCCCTCATCCTGAGAGGGGCTGCTCTTCATTTCCTTTAAGCTTCATGATCCTCAGGGAGGAAAAAAGGGGAGAGACTGTGGGCAGGGAGGTGACGAGGGGTGGGTGCTGCGCTGTTTTTGGTCCTGGGACATCTTTCCCACCCTTCTTCTTCCATAAAGGGGGATGTTCTTCACACACTCCCACCCTCTTTGGCACCCTTCCCCACCAGTGGAGGTGAAGGGGGTTCCCTAGGTGGCAGGTGACCTTTAGTAGTTGGCAGGTGACCTTTCTCATAAAGGGGGAGGAGAGGGAGAAGAGGGCGAGAAGTGGGGGTGGGGTAGAGGCCACTTGGTTTCCTCCTTCCCTGCCCAGAGATCTGGAGAAGTGTTTGCTGTGCAGACTCGAACTTACCCTTGGTTAAGTTAAGAACCCTGAGCTCCTGCAAAAGATGAACTGATTTGGATCCCATTAATGACTTTAACGATTAATTACCTGGGCATTTTAAAGACCTGCTGATAGCAACTCCTGTATCTAGCACACATGTAAGTTGTACACAATGTACACATGCATACATGTATGTTCTGGGGTGTAGGAGAGAAATCAAGAGGAGACATTGACGTATACAGTTGTTCTACAGGCAAGAAAATCAACATCTCCTCTCCACTGAGTTACCGTCCCCTAATCTGCTACTAGTATTGAAGAAGTAATTGCAGAACTTCCCAAAGAGGAAACTGATTATCGTGGTAGCTAACGTTAGCTCAATTACTGAGTTTCTAAATTTCTGACCTCAGATTTATTGCTGTGAATACATTATATATTTCTTACCAAGCCAAGAGGTCAAGTTCACATAGGTTTTTTTTTTTTTTAAATGATGGATTTCTTTTAGTTTTCTTGTCCTAGTTTTCTACCCACTATCTGTCTCTTGCTGTCCTGAAAGTGCTGGGAATATGGTGTGGATGGTCTGGCACCCCGTTGGGGGGACTTACAGTGCTATCATCCAGTTGTCAGGGTCTTGGAATAAGTGTCAGCAGAGAGGAAGGCAGTGGCTGTCTATGACT
>NW_007806575.1:0-1055 GCF_000696425.1 Galeopterus variegatus | reverse complement strand
CAGGGACATTCTTACTAGTCTTCCCACTGAGTGGACTGTGTATGTGTTGTAAGCTCCATGGGCTAGCAATCATTAATAATTTAAAGCTTATAGAAGAGGCTCTCCAGACATTTAAAATGCAATCACCCACATTTTGCTGGCATATAAAATAAAATGAATCAGTGTAAAGATTTTGTGACCGGCCGCACTGCTCTCAGCCAGTGAGCACACCAGCCATCCCTATATGGGATCCGAACCCGCGGTGGGAGCGCTGCTGGCTCCCAGATGCACCCTCCCGAGTGCGCCACAGGGCTGGCCCTCAGTGTAAAGTTTAAGTTAACTTCAGAACCTCCAAAAGGATCCATGGTTGTCATGTGGCTCTGTATTCCCAAGTTTAAGTTGAATGTGAATCTTTAGGCCATCATGGGATTTCTTCTTTTTTGCGGTGGTGGGAATGAAGGTGTAATATGTCATCAAATGTTCATGAGTGCCTATAGTTCTTGGTCTCTAGAAGCAGAAATTAAAAAACAACATTTGGCTAAATAAATCATTTGCGAAGATAAGTTATGCTCTAAGTAGAGTAATTACCAAATGGCTGATGATGATAATGACGAGCAAATATTTAAAATGTAAATACCAAAAATAATACAAAAGCAGAAGGGATCGGTTTAGATAGGGTGCAGTTATCAGAGTTCAGAATAGGTGGCCTCTGAAGACTCCTGCCCTCATTTACATCCTGATATTTGTCTTTATTCTGTCTTCCTCTAAGTCAGTGAGTGTTAATAGTGCTTTAATAAAACCATTTCCACTAACTTCTTCTATAGACTAAAGAGAGATGGCCAATTTAAGCTTCTTCCAATCTGTTCCTGTTAGTACTATAAGTAGCAGAATTTCTAAAATAAAGTCACATGGAATTTAAATTTACTGTGCTTTATAGACCCATCCCAAATTCACTCACTATATTTATTCTCTCAGTCATTTCATCAAGAATCTTGGAAAACATAAGTAAACCTCATTTTTTCAAGTTACTACAGTTCTTACAAGCCTCTACATTAAACTTCCCCATCCTCTGCCAT
>NW_007806574.1:0-1055 GCF_000696425.1 Galeopterus variegatus | reverse complement strand
CCCTGGGCCTCCCCACAGACTGGATCGGATTTGCGGCTCCACGAACAGGTGGGCTGAGCCGGTGTGAAGCTGTGACGCCACCTGTCTGCTGTGGAACCCGGGACCGACCCCACGGTGCCCTGCACAGCCCTGTCCTTGCTCCGAGGATGGTGGTGGGAGAATGGCCTGAACGGGCTCAGGGATCCGGCTCCAGGTGGAGCAGGAAGCCCAGCAGGCCCGGCGGCAGGTGGGAGAAGCTGCCCTTCCTCGGCCGGTGAGCTGAGGACCTCACCCGAATGTGACCACTCCTGGCCCTCGAAGGCCCCACTTGAGGGCTTGAGAGCCCGGGGCTGTGTGTCGCTGTCCCCTTGTCTCCCCACGCCTGTCCACAGCCTTGGCCTTTTAGGCTGATGGAGCCCGGGCCTCGGCCTCTGCCCTGCCTCTGCCCTGCCCCGTCACAGTTCTGTTCGTTTGGTCGCTCGTGTTCAGGAGAGGAGGAAGGGGCCCCACGCCCACCGAGCCTGTCCCGCTCTCACCTCCGCCCACCCACTCGGCTCCTTCCAGAGCTTTAACGAGCCTCTCAGCCCAAGCTCTCCTGCCCGGCTCTGCTGCTGGGGAGCTGGCCTGGGGGCCGGAGGTGCAGCAGGGACAGGGCCGCGGGCGGGGACGGGGCACAGGAGGAGTGGCCGGGTCTGCCCGGGACTCCCGGAAGTGCTGGGGGCACGGACCAAGCCGGGCGGGGACGGGGCCCAGACGTCTGACGTTCCAGAAGCTCCTGGAGAACAGACGGCGGCCAGGCTGGAGGCGGGAGTGAGTGCAAGGGGCTTTGTGACCTCATCTCCTTCCTCCCTTCTCGCCCTCCACGCAGGCCGCTCCTACCCTTCCCGTTCCTGCCGGACGTCCCTCCAACGGGACATTTCCCAGAGGGCGTGAAGGTGGCTGGAGGGGGGAGCGGGGCTGCTAAAATGCTCGCGCACACGCACACACACGCACGCACACACACACACGCACGCACGAACACGCACACACACATATACACACGCACACACACACATATACACACGCACGCACACACA
>NW_007806573.1:0-1055 GCF_000696425.1 Galeopterus variegatus | reverse complement strand
TTCTGTTTGTCTTCTGTATTTGTTGGTTTCTTGAGGTGATAGATAAACTATTTTTTTTTCTTTTGTTAGCATTTTTGTTTTGCTGGTAGGTATTGTTCTTTCTTGTGTTTTCATGGTAGTGATGGTTGTTTTTGTGGTATCAAACCCAGTACTTCCTTGAGAATTTATTGTAGGGCTGGTCATGTGGTGGTGAACTCCCACAGTTTTTGTTTGTCTGAGAAATATACTATTTGTCCTTCATTTCAGAAGGATAGCCTTGCTGGGTAAAGAATTCTTGGATGGCAATTTTTGTCCTTTAGTGTTTTGAATATATCATCCCATTCTTTTCTGGCTTTTAGGGTTTCTGATGAAAAGTCTGATGTTATTTTGATTGGGGCTCCTTTATAGGTGACTTGCCACTTCTCTCTTGCAGCTTTTAAGAGTCTCTCTTTGTCTTTGAGTTTTGCCAGTTTGATTATCACATTTCTTGGTGAGGACCTTTTTGGGTTGAATGTGTTTGGGGATCTTTGGGCTTCCTGAATCTGGAGATCTGTGACTTTCCCTATACCTGGGAAGTCTGCTATTATTTCATTGAATATGTTTTCAATGCCATTTCCTTTTTCCTCCCCTTCTGGAATACCCATGATTTGGATATTTGAGCACTTAAGGTTGTCCATTCTCTCTCTTAGATTTTTTTCAATTTTTAAAATTCTTTTTTCTTTTTTCTGGTCTGCCTGTGTTAACTCAAACAGCCTGTCTTCAAGGTCAGAAATTCTCTCTTCTGCTTGTTCAAGTCTGCTGGTTAAACTCTCTGTTGTGTTTTTTATTTCATTGAATGAATCCTTCAGCTCCACAAGCTCAGGTACATTTTTTTTTCAAGGCATTGATTTCTTTGTACATTTCTTCTTTCAGATCCATTATATTTTTTCTCATTTCATTGTGTTGTCTAACTGAGTTTTCTTGTATCTAATTTAGTTTCCTTGGAATTGTTACTCTAAATTCCTTGTCTGTCATTTCAAAGACTTCCTGTTCTATAGGATCCAGTGCTTGAGAGTTATTATTTTCCTTTGGTGGTG
>NW_007806572.1:6002-6313 GCF_000696425.1 Galeopterus variegatus | reverse complement strand
TTGTAGTTTCAGGAGTTTCTGATCTTATACTTAAATCTTAATTCATTCTGAGGTAATTTAGTATATGGCGAGAGGCATGGGTCTAGTTTCATTCTTCTACATATATATCCACAAACTGGATATCCAGTTTCCTCAGCACCATTTACTGAAAAGTTTGTCTTTTCCCCAATTATATTCTTGGTGCCTTCATCAAAGACTAGTTTTAGAGATGTTTACTAGTGTTTCTAACCCTAAAGGCAGTGCTTAACAATTCTGTTTTATGCGTGTCTTTAATGTGAATTCTTGTACTTGAAAAATGATTTCATTTACCC
>NW_007806572.1:0-1055 GCF_000696425.1 Galeopterus variegatus | reverse complement strand
AGGAAATTTAAAATATGTTTTATCTTTGATTTCAACTATGAGAGAAAAACATTAAAAGTAATAACCAACTTATTTACATAATTTTAAATTATTTTATTGTAGTCCCAAGACCAGCAAACTTTTAAAAGTTTTCTTACGTATTTTCTCACTTATGAATGTATTCATGTTTTGCTTTTCTTATATATTATGAGCATATGGATCAATTTCATTGTTTTCAAGATTTTTTTTTCCTTCTATATAATCTCTTCTGCAATGTACTTAGAAAAAAAAGAAAATATTGAAAATGTTTTTTTTTGTTTGAATGTGTGTATTCAAGTGTGCATAACCTAGATTAACAGAAAAAATGAACTTAAAATGAGTTATGCCTACATCTAAATTATGAAATACTCCAAAATTATATTTTAAAATTTAACATATTTTATTTAGGAATTTCTATTTTAATAAGAGAAAAGAGTTTTCATTGATAAGCTAATGTGGTACTAGAAAAACCAGGTAATCTTGGCAGTAACACTATATTTCTGTGATGAACTGGAGTCAATTACCTCAAATAAAGGACAAGAAAGCTACACTTGACCCAAGCCCAGAAATTCTTGCCACATGGAACATATTGCTTATAGGTACCTGAATCTTTGCATCTAGAATAACATGCAGAATCATCTTGAGGCATGCTCTGTTAAGTAAGTTGGTAAAAGAAAAAGGTTTAGTTATTGTTCAGCTGAGTAAGCTGATCTTAATACTTATACAGCTAAAGCTTGTCAAATATGTATATAATTACACACTTGTATATACAAAGGTGTTACAGCCTAGGGATTTAAAATATCGCCAAGGTCACAGTACTAGTGAGTAGTTAACATGTCTCCAGATTTCTGGAACTTTGTTTTTCCCCCACCAGTACTACACAATCGCTACCACTAAAAGTTGTTGTAAGATATAAATGCACCGCCTTCTCTTCATCTTTCCCTTTCTTATGAAAATATTTTGCCTTGGAGAATAGCTTAATGTTTCGATTTTGTATAGCATTAACTTCGTCAAAGTATTTTTTACATCAGTTGCGT
>NW_007806571.1:0-1055 GCF_000696425.1 Galeopterus variegatus | reverse complement strand
TGATATTATTGATATAATTTTAAGTGGTATTTAAATTTTTTAATTGTTGCTGATAAATAGTAATAAAATTACATACAGCAGCCTAACTTACATTTTAATTATATGTGTTTATTTGTGGACAACTTTTTATTTTGAATGTATATTGTCATCTGCATAAAGTAATATTCCTACTTCTTATTTTCAAGTCAATGACCTTTTTTCTTTCTTTTTTTTTTTTTTTTTTTTTTTTTTTTTTTTTTTGCCTTTACACTGGTTATGCAGTATAATATTAGAAAGAAAAAGAAAAAGAAATTATGATAGTGGACCTCTTTGTCTTATATTTTCTACTAACAGAAATGATTATTTCACTGCTGAGTAGAACGTTGGCTTTAGAAGTACATTATGAGAGTATAGGAGTTTACTTTTACTCCTAGTTTGCTGAGAGTCTTTATCTTAAATGCTTTTTAAAAAAAATTCTATCAAATGTCTCTCATGCTTCTTTGAAAAGTATATGGTTATATTTTAGTCTGTATATAATGTGAATTGCATTGATTGATTTCAAATTATTAGTCTTTACCTTGAATTCTTAGAGTAAACTTGTTTGGGTTGTGATGTGTTATTATTTTACATATCTCTGCATTGTATTTGCCAATATTTTACTTAATATTCTTTATTGTTGGTCATGAATTAGCTTGGACTATAAATTTCCTCAATTTGAGATCTGGGTATGGTATAAAACTTTTTCCTACTTCACAAAATAAACTGAGAAGTGTTTCTTCTTTTTTCTATTCCCTGGAAGTTTTTGAAGAATTGCTGCTATTTATTTTTTAAATTTTAGAGTAACTCACCAATGAAGTTATCAGAAACCGGAGTTTTCACTGTAGAAAGATTTTAAATTATGAATTAAATTTGCTTAATTGGTATATGACTATTTAGATATTCAATTTCATTTTTTGTCAGTTTTGGCAAGTGCATTTTTCTAGGAATTCTTCCATTTCATCTAAAATTTTAGATTTATTTACATAAAGTATTCATAATATCTCCTTACTGTATTACAAATTATATGTTTTATATCT
>NW_007806570.1:0-1055 GCF_000696425.1 Galeopterus variegatus | reverse complement strand
AAAAAAAAAAAAATCAGGAGCAGTAAAAAGTTTTTTTAATAAAATTTATTTAACCCTAAAAACTCAATATTCTATCCAAATAATGATTATTTAAACTGGATATTACTATAATGTTTACATATATACTATTAGGAGTCATTAAAATTTAAGTATATATTTCCTCATATGCCTTTTCAAACTTTATTAAGTTCAATATCAATAATGCACATCTAAAAACATCAGTACAGAAGATAAAAACTGTCTTAAAAGTATCTAATGAATTTGCTTTGAAATTAGGTGAAGAAATGCTCTGCTTCCCTCTGTGGTGTTAATAGCAGAAACTAATCCCCAGAGACCTTAAAATAAAAACATGGGCTAGAAATAGATTAGTACAGACCATCATGTTCCTGATAAAGGAAAAATTAATATTTGCTAATAGAGTGAATATGAGGATAATAACAAATTTAAGAAAATAAAATCAATATCCTTCTACAAACATTTTTTGGCAAGGTGTCATAGGACAGAAAGGAAAACTGAGAAGGTAAAGCTGTATAGGTTGACATAGAGAAAGTCTACCAGAAAACGAAATACGGATTTGAGTTGACTTTTCCACAAGCAGTTAAACTAAACAAAGCATTATCTCTGTACACTCAAGACACAGGGTACGAACAGTCACAAAGTTAAAAGATAATCAGCATTCAGGAGAAAACAGTAGCCTTCAAACAAATAGTTCTGATGCAATGCTATGTTTTGACTCTTTCCTTAAATTCTTAGTCTTTTATGGATTCTAAAACTAAAGACTTGCTATACTCTGTAATTTCACTGATTATCATTAAACAAGTTTCTAAGATCCTGTTTTTTTTAATGATTAACATATGTTTAGAAACTGCTCACCATTTTGTTTTCATCATTGAGACCAGCAAAATGTCTACTCTGCCAATTCTGCAACATGAACATTTTTCACTCTGTTTATAAACACATGAATTTTAAACAAAATTTTGCAAACTTTAATATAAGTTGTTCAGGTAAAAAACTCCCTTAGGTTGATTTAATTCTTTATTCAGGTTTCCAGAGAG
>NW_007806569.1:0-1055 GCF_000696425.1 Galeopterus variegatus | reverse complement strand
GTTCATAGTCATTCATAAAGGACACTTTAAAAATAATAAGTGAGTTAACTAAATGTTCCAGATACAAAATAAAACACAAACATTGCTTATAGTTCTTAAATCACAAACAAATTAAAATTAAATTTAACTCTACTATTTATAAGAGCACCACCATTATCTCCTTTGGAATGTACGTAATAAATAATGTGCAAGACCTCTAAACAAAAAAGTCATACAACATTATTGAGAAAAACTAAAGTAAGTTTATATCTCAACAGGGGTGTGTGTGTGTGTGTGTGTGTGTGTGTGGTGTGTGTGTGTGTGTGTGAGAGAGAGAGAGAGAGAATGACAAATAAAAAGCTGATATAGAGCAAGAGCAATTAATGTATTTGACATTAATGCAACTATGAACAAGTACACCAATGAAACAGATCAGTGGTTCCAAAACTTTATTGTGCATTAGAATCAACTGAAGGACGATTCAGTAGAACTGAGGAGGTCCCATTTTTACGAAGTTCTCAGGTGATATTAATGCTGCTGGAAAACACCAGAGTGGAACAAGTCCAGAAACAGGCTTATACTTACATATTTATTGGACTTAAAACAAAGGTGAAATGTGAGAATATTCATCTTAATCAATTTTACTTGGGTCATGAATATTCACTTTGAAAAGGTAATGACAATTCAGTTATGTAGCTGGCAAAGAAACAAGCATAGACACTTTGCAAGAGAGGATAACTAAATAGCCTTTATAAACATATTAAAGGTTGCTGAACTTTATTATCAGGGAAATGCAAATAAAAACTGTAATAAGATACAGTTATCATCTTAAAAATTGTATGGAATAATAAAATCTGACAATAACAGGTATTGGTGAGGTTGTACATAAATCCATACCCAGCCTCAGGAATGGGGATACAAAATTGAAAATTGTAGAAGACTAAAGAAGAATAAAGTAAAACTTGAAGACTGTAAATGGCTTCAGATAGAAAACAATTAAATTGATAGCATATTTCTTCATAACAACAGTGATACAAAATACACTGTTGTTCAAAAGGCTGAGAGAAAATTGAAGT
>NW_007806568.1:0-1055 GCF_000696425.1 Galeopterus variegatus | reverse complement strand
TCGCTCAGCCAGTGAGCGGGAACCGGTCTGCATGTGGGATCCGAACCCTCAGCGGGAGCACTGCCGTGCTTCCCAAGCGGCGCACTACAGCAGTGTGCCACCGGGCCGGCCCGACCATTGTTCTTTTAAGGGACACCATTTGGTCTAGATTTTGTAGAAATAAACCTAACATTTTAAGATTCAGTTCAAAATGTATTTACTGTTCATGAGATACTTGGAATACGTCTTTCTAGTTAGAGACTTGAAATTACTTCTGGTTTCTTTGAGAACTCTTTTCTAGTCTCCTTTTAGCTTCTGCTGGTTTTCATTTTCTAGAGTCATTTGGAGAAGACCAAAAGGATTGGGGCTGGAGGTTAAGAGAGGACCTATAAAACTCCACTGTGTGGAGTGGGATGATAGCTCCTCTTTAAAACCCTGTTCTTGGAAGAGTGGTATTCTTACATATCCCTAAAGGCTTATTCATAGTTACAAAGCTCTTTAAACTAGCAAATGAAATAGTGTGCAAGTGAGCAAGGAAGCTGTGATTTATTTTGAGATGCATTAATTTCAAAATAAGGCTTGTAGATTAAAATAGTCTATTTACACATGATATAAAATGCAAACAGAGCAAAATAATATACACTGTAAAATAAGTCTCTCTCTCTCTCTCTCTCTCTCTCGTTCTCTCTCTCTCTCTCTCTCTCTCATGCTTAATCATCCCAGATGCCCAATTTAGTTTTCAGAAACACACCTTACCAGATTCTTTTGTATCCTTCCAGGATAAACATTTCTTAATGGATATAAAGCATATACACTTATTAATAAATTAATTCATTCTACAAATATGAGTACCTCTTTTGTGTCAGGCTCTGTTCTAGGCTGCAGAGTAAAGCTGAAAACAAAAAAAAGTCCTAGTCCTTAAGGAGTTTATTACATTGTTGTAGGGATAAACAACCAATCAACAATCCACAATCAGCATATAAATGTATATCAGAAGTTGATTAATGCTGTGAGGAAGACAGCAGTGTAAGCAGAAGAGAATGACCGACGCTAGTCATGTGGTAAAGTGACACTCA
>NW_007806567.1:0-1055 GCF_000696425.1 Galeopterus variegatus | reverse complement strand
CCTGGTGGCGGGGGAGCCCATAGCTGCCAGCAGAGGCTAGGCGATGCTGCAGTTACAGGCAGCCCCCAGAGCTGAAGGGTTTAAAACAAAGGTTTCCTTCTCCACTGTGGGCTGGCAGGGGACTCTGCTCCACATTATCATTCTTACTCTGGGACCCAGGTTAAAAGAGCAGCAGCTGTCTGGACTGTTGCTGGTTACCATGCCGGAGAGAAGGAGGGTTCCAGAGAAGGCCACATGGGCAAGCACATGCTCAGGCCCAGAGCTGGCACACATCTTTCCTGCCCATGATGTCCTGGTCAGAAGTGGCCACATGGCCTCAAACGCAACAGGCCCAGAAATGCAATCCTGTCATGTGCCTGGCAGGTCAGAAAAAGGAAAAATCTGGTGAGCAGCATTCAGGACTGCCACAGAATGTTGGAGATCCTTCACAGAGGACGAGGATTTTGAAATGGGGCTTGAAGAAGGAGGAGATGATGAGGCAGAGTAGATGGAAGGCCGCTCAGGCTCAGAGGTTCCATGGAGACATGAACATGTAAGCTGTGTTCCAAGAACCTCATGGACATCAGCGAAGCTGGAGATCGGCGAAGCTGGAACCCAGGGAGGTGGGGTGGCCTCATTGTGAAGCTCCTGGTGACCCTTGCTTGGGAATTTGGAGTTTATCCTCTAGCAACGTGCAGACAGCCGGCTTGTCTGAGCGGCACAGTACTGCAGATGCTTAAAAGGGAAATGCCCAGGAGGATCTAGGGAGAGCTATATCGGGCACTCAGCTTCCCAGGCAAAGGCCCGCAGTCAGCTGGCCTCAACCATCATCATCTTTGTTTCTCTGGATAATGCTTTTTATAACTCTGTAATATCAAGCACTTACTTTTATTTTAAAGAAATTTAAAAACCTGCTGTTGTGACTGGGGTGCAGTTTGGGATGCTTATGGGGAATAGAGTGAATTAAACTGTGTTTTTTGTTGGACTTTGGAGACAACATATATCAATGCTATCATTGATGCTGGAGCTTGGGAGCTCCTGAAAGCATCAGAGGTCGACCCCAGGGCCCAGCGAGG
>NW_007806566.1:0-1055 GCF_000696425.1 Galeopterus variegatus | reverse complement strand
TGCAATGCTATATAAAAAGACAAATGATGGAAGATGAAAAATGAGCAGTGAAGATATTTGATACTCTAGTAGCAATAAAATGCAAAGAAAAGCAATGACTGGATATCCTTTTTTCATCAAATGCATTTGCTTTTATAAGTAATTGCTGGTGGTGTGGGTGTGGAAAGGGGGCAGACTCATGCAGATCCCGGGGGAGTATGAGTCTGTACAGTCTTTCTGAAGCCAATTTAATAAGGTCTGTCCAAAATCTTAGAAATTGTTTATACCCATAGAATAGAGCAAATGTTCAGTTTATAGAGATATAATAAAAGGGGAAGAAGGGACTGATCCTCCTTAGCATGGAATCCCAACTCATAAATGTAGAAAGAAAGATGGAAACAAAATACTGCTTTTTGGCAAACACCACAGTATGTTTTACAGTCAAGAACTACCAGCGGTGCTACACTTAGTAGGGGAAGCATCTCTTCACAAGATAGCCGTCAGTTACACATGGAAAACACTAACTCAGTGGGAAGATCAGGCAGACACCACATCAACCAAGCACTCAAAGCTACCACTGCCTGTAATGAGATCCTGACATCATGTGTCTTTCCCTGCCCCTCAACACTCAGTGTGGTGTGAAGTGGTGTTCCTGCCCAAATACACAACCGGAAGCATGAAGAAACCTGAGACAAACCCAATACTCATTTTATTTTTGTATGCTTTTGTAAAAGGGATTGTTTATTTGATTCCTTTTTTTGAGGATTTTTTTTCCTTTTTGTCTTTTTTCGTGACCGGCAACGGATCGCAACCCTCAGTGTTGCGCCCGTACCGGACCGGGACCGGCAACGGGATCGCAACCCTCGGTGTTGCGTCTGCACCTCGCTCAGCCAGTGAGCGGCCGGTCTGTATGTGGGATCCGAACCCTCGGCGGGAGCGCCGCAGCGCTTCCCAAGCAGCGCACTGTAGCAGTGCGCCACCGGGCTGGCCCAGGATTTTGTTGTTAGTGTATGGGAATGCTACTGATTTTTGTGTGAATCATTTATGATTTCTAACAGCTTTTTGGAAGAGTCTTT
>NW_007806565.1:0-1055 GCF_000696425.1 Galeopterus variegatus | reverse complement strand
GGAAAAAGAAGATGAGATAGATAAAATCAGTCATTATTTTCCCTTCCAGATTAGTCATAATTATATCTATCCATCAAATTACAGGGAAAAATATAACCCAAGGCGGCTGAATTTGGGCGGGGGGCTTATTTTTGTCTAACACAGAAACAAGTACACTATTTCCTTTTCATAATGATGTCTGCATCCCCTTGCTCAGAATATAAGGCCCGCCTTTACACTACTGCTCTGTCCTACAGTCACTGGAATACAAGGTGGGTGTTAAGAAAGCAATACAGTGAATGACATATTTTCAGTTTACAAGAACAAGAATTAGAAGAATTTGTGATAATCAGCACAAAGTAGTAGTGGATTTAAAATTGCCCTGTTAGTATTATCAAAAGAACACTGCTTTCTTGGTTGCTTTTAAAAGAATTCAAACTAAGAAATTTAACCTTTGATAATTGCAGTGGGGGATTCTCAGCTAATGGCATGGTGTGGCATGGAGTTTTATTGCAAATATTCCAAAAAACAAAGAAAAACAAACACCTATAGAAATCTTAAAACCTCATACATTTAAAGTGGATCTCTACCATTTATGTCTATAGGTTTCCTTGTGCTTATAATAAGTTTAAATGTCAATTTTGCATTACTGGATTACCTAATGCATCATTTTCTCTTACTCGCTGGGCACTTTTTTTAAAAAAAGTTTTTCATTTATTGAAACATAATTTATTGTACATATCTGTGGGGTACAGCACTGAATATCAATACCTGTGTGTAATATGTGATATTCAAATCAGGATAATTAGTATATTCAGCATTACACAATGTAATCATTTTTTGTGGCCCTTTATCAACTTCTTGCTCTTTCCCCCTTTCATACCTCTGGTGGCCTCAGTTCTGTTCTCTCCTGAAAGTTTAACAAACTACTGTGACTAATGCTTTTGTTTTTTATTTTTTTAGCTCCTGCTTATGATGAGGATATGTGGTATTTCTCTTTCTGTACCTGGCTTTTTTCACTTCACATAATTTTCTCTAAGTTCATCCATATTGCTGCAAATGGCAGAATGTCATTC
>NW_007806564.1:0-1055 GCF_000696425.1 Galeopterus variegatus | reverse complement strand
AACAATGTAAGCACAACATCAGGCATTGCTAAATCTAAATGCTCATTATGAAATTCTACAGATATACCTCATTTTATTTCTGCTATCTATGTTTTTTATTCTATTATTATTCACTTAGGAAGCTTATAAAATTTTGGCCTTCTTGTTGCCTGACTTAATGTTTAAATTTCCTGATACATTTCGGTTTGGAGTTCTCTGCAGCACATGGCAGAATAACAATTTTGGAGACTTATTCTGAAACAGATAATGAAACTTCACTATAGTGGCACTGCCAGAGTTTTTAGGGTCCCAAATTAGGTTTTGTTCTGTTGCTTTAGTGAATCCTTTTTGTGTTTTGTTTTTTCTCCAGCCAAACCATTTTTCTTTATATTTAAATCTTTTCCTAATACATTTAGATTTCTGTCCCACTTGAAGGAAAATGTTTTTCACACTATTACTGGGGATGAAACTGTTTTTTGTCTTTCTGCAATCTATAAGTGTCAGCAGGAGAGATGGATTTTAAGATAATTGTACTGCAAAGTAAAATTGACCAGACTCTATTTAATCACCTAAGGTAAGTAGGTAAACTATGATAAATTTTGTTACACAGAAAAAGCAACTGAACTCTGGTAGCCTTAATACTAGATAATATTATTTTTACACTAACAAAATTTTAAGGATTATTTTTAACTCAATGTATTTACAAATATAAAATCTTGGAAATGCACAGACATCTCAGATTTTAGAAACAGAGAAAACACACCTGCAATTTTTACTTCTCTTGACCTACTTCATAAATTTACTCTTAAATTAATGACTACCATTTGTGGGATATCTATGACAGGACATAATCTAAAATTATTCTTCATGAGATAAGATGATATATTTTTTTAAAAATTGTATTGATTATATCTTTTATGATCACTAGAGGCAGGCTCAGACACATCTGTAGTAAGATTGTTTTTTATATCTCCCCCATATATGTAACTTTTAATTTTGTCTTTAGTGAGAAGACAACATCTTTAGGTTTGCTCCTGTTTTATTTGAGAAGAATAAACAAGAAAATTATCTGGGGA
>NW_007806563.1:0-1055 GCF_000696425.1 Galeopterus variegatus | reverse complement strand
AAAAAAAAATTGTGCCTATTTAAAAGAGAAATAAAAACAATATCAAAGCTTTGTTGCATATAGTTTCATACTTGATTAATATGAAATAGTGATCATTTAAATATTATATTAAGCCAGAAAGTATTTGCTCTTTTAATCAGAGTATTTTAAAAGCAGGCTATCTCAACCTAATAATTGAAATTTAAATGTCAAAAATATAAGGTGGCTGATAGTAGAAGGCAAAGTCATGGACATTTTCAACATAACGACTTGTCATGTTCCCTAAAGATTTATTTAGAATAAAAATCAGCAGCACTTACACAATAATGATAAGAAAACTGGATTCACAGTGTCCTAAACTCATCTGGTTAGGGAAGGCCGGAGGGTTGAGGTTGGGGGAAGAATGTGCTTTCATCCCTATGATGTAAATATGTGCTGATAAGAGACGATAGAAAAATTCAGATTTAGTGTAAGCAGCCTCATGTCTCATGGTATACTTACCAGACAGACCACTCGGCCATGTCATAGGAGAGAACCTTTGCACTTTCCTGCCTTAGGAAGATGAGCCAGGCCACACTGGTTCCCATCTTGTTAGATTCCTCACTTCAGAGCTTGTGGCTTCTCCAGGGCTCACTGGTGGTCATAGAGACTGTAGGTTGAGGTAAACAAGAGAGGAACTGGCTGGGAGAGGTAGGAATTTCTGGCTCAGGAGCAAGAAAGCAGGGAGCTACCAACACCTGCCTAGCATGCCTTGTAATTTAGAGTTGGCTGGTTAGGACCTCTTAACATGCCAGAAGACCCTGACTGGCAGTTCCTTGGGATAAGAGGCCCTACTTCCGTGTTTCTCAACCTTTTTTTCATTATCAGCCCTCTCCCACTCCAGGGAGCCTTTTAAGACTTCTTTCTCTCATCACTCATCACCTCTTCCCCCGTAAAATTCTAAGACCACAGATATATAGATATAAATACACTGTATATCTGTTTTTGTACTGTGGCCCTTTAATGTATAAGATTTTTTTCACACACCCCCAACCAAGAATTGATTTGCACCTCCTTAGGAGAGATACTGCCGCAGT
>NW_007806562.1:0-1055 GCF_000696425.1 Galeopterus variegatus | reverse complement strand
GACTCCTGTGCAACACTTTTTTTTTTCCTTTTTGTCTTTTTTTGTGACCAGTAACGGGATCACAACCCTCAGTGTCGCACCCGTACTGTGACCGGCAACGGGATCGCAACCCTCGGTGTTGCGCCTGCACCGTGCTCAACCAGTGAGTGGACAGGTCTCTATATGGGATCCGAACCCTCGGACACTCTCCGCCGTGCTCCCAAGCGCCGCACTCTACTGGGCCGGCCCCTGTGCAACACTTTTGAAGTGCTGTTTATGTGGCAAATGTTCTCTCCATCAGGATGTCTGGGTGAATCACTTAATATCTTTTCTCATCCATTGTTCTGAATTTTTTCTCTCTCCAACCCTGGAGAAATTTATGTGCTCCAATAGCCAAGCAGCTTATTTCCAGAGAAATCAGCCAACTAGGATTGGCCCCATCAGCAAGTGCATCACTGTCCTCAAGTCCCACCTCTTCTTTGAATGCTTTTTCACCCCCTAAGCTCTAAGTGATTACATCCCTGGACGGTCACTCTCAAATCTATAACCTTTCAGTGGTTCCCAGATGCTTTTCTTTGGACGCACTGTATCAGAGTCACCATGGTCACTTATGAAAAACACAGATCTTCAGGTCACTCCCCAGATCTACACAATCAGGTTTACTGAAGTTCAGCCCCAAAGTCTAGATTTTTGACAGACTCTCCAGGTGAGTTATCTTAATATCAAGCGCCTTGCTCTCTGGCTGCTTCCACTTAATCATTCTGCTGGAATCCTCTAGAACCCCTCTCCAGACAACTTTCCAGCACAGGGACCTCCAGTCCATTGACTCACTGATTTCTGCCCGCCTCCTCCACCCCCTCCATTGGCTACCGTGACTCAGCAACGTCGATTCCTGGTGTCTGTTCTCTATTTTCTCCTCTCTTTTTCTCTCCATGTAACTTTCTCAAAAAAACTCTAATTCTGGATTTGTCTAACCACTGCCCTACTCTGTGCCTGAAACTGAGCAGCTAAATATGTCAGAAGAAAACCACAAAACCAGGCTGACTGGTCAAACTTTAATTTATTATAAATTTCAT
>NW_007806561.1:0-1055 GCF_000696425.1 Galeopterus variegatus | reverse complement strand
GAGTTAAAGCATTCTCAGATTCTCATGTTATTCAGATAGAGCAAAGTGATGCTGATTAATTTGGAGGTTTGATAAACATGTTTTTAAGAATTAGAAAGTAACTATGAAATAATATAATAGAACACATGACTTTTAGAACAGTAGAAAGGGAAAAAGGGGGACTAAAAAATTGTAGTGATAACATTGCAAGCACTGACAGGACACGTTTTGTTATTGCATGTGGATGTGAGAACATATGTGTATATGTGCTGAATACCAGATGTCTTCTGATAGCTCAGAAATCAAATTTACTTCAATAAGGCCCTGTACATGCCCAAACTGTAAATCTAAAGCAAAGTTTTAACACATCTACAGACACAGAATAGAAAATTTCCGGGTTACTCTTTTGCAGCAGATATAATTGTACACGTTGCTGCAGTCAACACAATCTTTATCTCTGGGAAACCAGACTGCAGGTGCATCTAGGGGCCCTTTTGTACCCTTATTTTCTGATCAAGGGGCCCAAGGTCTTTTTCTTTGAAGGTGCCCAAGATCTTTTCCTGTGTGTTTCCAGGCTTGTATTCTGGAGACCTGACATCTTTTACATAGATTTCATATCACAGATCCTCTTTGAGAGAGACGTCTATCCACAGCACTATCTAGACTCAGTCCTCATAGAGGAGAGCATAGCGCAGTGCAAAAAGGAAAAGGATATGCTACTTTTTTGTCATCCTTCCAAAAATGATTAACACAAGTTTGTTTTCCTCATAAAAGTGTCTCCTCTGTGGTTTTTTGTTTCTTTTGTTTTTGTTTTTGCTTTCTGCAAGGCTTTCAGTTTGTACTAGATGTGACATGTTTCAGACTCTTACTTCTTCCAAAACTGGGATCTAATCCCTTCCACTTATCATGGTCATGGAAGAGTTCTAGTTTTCTTGAACTAGGGATTCTTGCTCATCACTTTTAACACTTTAATGGCTATAAGTTTCCTCTAAAGTATTTTGTCAGCATATAATTAAGTGAAAAATGTAGGTTACAATTGAGAGTGCATAATTTAATCCCACTTTTATTTTTTTTTT
>NW_007806560.1:0-1055 GCF_000696425.1 Galeopterus variegatus | reverse complement strand
ACAGGTGCTGCTGTCTGAAAGCCAAGTGGGGTCCCATGAAGAAGAAACAACCACATGTATTATGGAAGGCATTGGCCAGTGAACATGTGGGGGCAGTCCAGGACACACCGAGCAGAAGAGGGATGGGTTGGTGACATGAAGCTTCACAGAGGAGCTACAGCTAGACCTCTAGGGCCTGGTCAGCTGTGTTAATTTAAAGGACACAAGGAAAACACTGATCATTTTTTAGTACAAACCATGCTACACATATTGAGGACTTAAAACCATGACATAGTGAATATCTATTGGTGTGGTGACAGATCTACAGGAAATGGAAGTTAGAAAAGAGTAGGTGTCTAAAGTGTATGTGCAATTAGTTGCTGCAGTGAAGACACAGGTGTGTGTGAGTCCTCACACTAGGATGCCAGAGGTATCGGAAGGACATCGTGAAAGCACTGAAAGAAGAGACCCAGCAGCCTAGCACACAAGACGCAGCAGAGACGTCCTTAAGGAGGGAAGGCAAAGGAAACCAAACACACACAAAGGTTTGACACACACAAATTCACCTCCACACAACACAGACAGACATCCTGTAATGATGGGAAAGGAACTTTTTGCAACCCACCCAGTAAACTATCCCAGACAAAGAGAGAGCTTGTTCTCCTCTTAAATTCTTGAACATCGCATGAGTTTTGAATGCCAAAATTTTACCACTGTCTCAGAGGTGGGGACTAATTAATGCAGATGGAATACATATGACAACTCTAATAAAGAGAGCAGGGGTTAAAAGAATCTATATGGATGCTTGGCTTCTGCATTTTACGTTTGTCAGAGCCAAAGTTGCACCAGAGAAAGTTGAACAGACAAGGAAGACGTTAGACGAGGCTATTGTAATGGGGGAGCAGGCCCGAACTCACTCTGAGCGCAACTCCATTGAAACAAAAGGCGGGAGGGTTTTGAAGCACTGAAGTGAGCGCTGGGAAAGGACTGGAGGACTTTCGGGGGAGGTGGACCCGTGGGAGCTGTCCAGCACACTGAGTTAGTTATTCCTGAGATGGCAAATGTTGTTCTCTGTG
>NW_007806559.1:0-1055 GCF_000696425.1 Galeopterus variegatus | reverse complement strand
CTCAACCTTTTGCAAATTGCATTATGGAATGTCACTTTGCTTGTTTCACTGATGTTACCAGTCTCTATTGCTAAACCCCACCTATGTTCTTTTTCTGTAGCTTCCTGGTCTGGAGAATAAATGTGGGGCAAGAACCTCAATTCATGGTTAATTTCCAAAAGGAAGGAATGCCTCTCTCTTGAGGGTTCCAGGAAATTAGCCCCTTTGGGGTCTCTCACTGCTCAGAAGAATTGGGCTTGGAGTAATCTTTTTTGTGGCTCCATCACCCAGGCAGAAAAGTTGATAAATCCATGTGAGGCAAAGCAACACTTCAAGGTATTAATCCCTTGTTTGGTGCATAGTTTGAAAATATCTTCTCCCATTCTGTAAGTTGTCTTTTTGCTTTGTTAATTATTTCTTTTGCTGTGCAGAATCTTTTAAGTTTAATATAATCCCTTTTGTTTATTTTTCCTTTTGCTGTCTGTGCTTTTGGGGTTGTATTCATAAAGTCTTTACCCAGTCCTACTTCCTGAAGTGTTTCCCCTATGTTTTCTTTTAGGAATTTTTTTCAGGACATACATTTAAGTCTTTAATCCATTTTGAGTTGATTTTGGTATTTGGGGAAAGGTACATGTCCCATTTCATTCTTCTACATATAAATATCCAGTTGTCCCCACACCATTTTTCAAAGAGGCAGTCTTATCCCCAATGTATGTTCTTGGTGGCTTTGTTGAAAATCAGTTGGCTGTAAGTATGTGGATTGATTTCTGGGTTCTCTATTCTGTTCCATTGGTCTGAGTGTCTGTTTTTGTGCCAGTACCATGCTGTTTTGGTTACTATAGCTTTATAGTATAATTTGAAGTCAGATAGTGTAATGCCTCTGACTTTAATCTTTTGCTCAGGAATGCCTTGGCTATTCAGGGTCTTTTGTTTTTCCAAGTGGATGTTAGGATTGTTTTTTCTATTTCGGTGAAGAATGTCTTTGGTATTTTGATGGGGATTGCATTGAATCTGTAGATTGCTTTGGGGTGTATAGACATTTTCACAATGTTAATTCTTCCAATCCAAGAACATGG
>NW_007806558.1:0-1055 GCF_000696425.1 Galeopterus variegatus | reverse complement strand
TCCTTCCTAGATCCCATCATTCCTCATATTCCCAATGTCTGGGTTGTGTCTGGGTATCAAGGTATCCTTACTTACATCTGATTTCCTTGTCTGCTGCCAACTAATCTTGACTTCTTCAATCTTGTCTTTCTCTTGCAGAACTATTTTCAAGAGGAAGTCATTGGAGAAAGGATCTATGAAGATGTTAACATTGATTAAAACTTCTTAATTTTTCCTCAGGGCTTTAAAAATATTTTCTGACTAGCCAGTAGGTTTGGAGGAGCAAAAAGTGTGAGATGAGGGCCGGCCCCGTGGCTCACATGGGAGAGTGCGGTGCTGGTAGTGCAGAGGCCGCGGGTTCGGATCCTACGTAGGGATGGCTGGTGCGCTCACTGGCTGAGCGTGGTGCGGGAGACACTGTGCCAAGGATTACGATCCCCTTACCGGTCAAAAAAAAAAAAGTGTGAGATGAGCAAAGTATGGCCAAGACACTGGGGTGCAAATGAGCATTTGATTTTGAAGCTGGAAGGAGATCAACCATGTTGGTCAAGAGTTTGTGTTAGGAGAAGGGAGATGCTGCTAGAAAGGAAAGGAAGAAAGAAAGAAAGGAAGACTGAACTGGAAGAGAATTTTTCTGCCAGGGTTAAGAGTTTAAGCTACTCACTGAAAATTAAGAGAATGTGAGAAATTTTAAGTGGGAAGAGTCATGTAGTCAAGACTTTTCTACTGGAAATTACCATGAAACCCAACTCAGATCTGCTTACATTTTTTAAAAAATTAAGCAATTTATTGGCTTGCATACTTGAGAAGTTCAAAGTTATTTAAAAACATGGCTGTATTCAAATGAAGATGTCAGGGCTTTGTTTATTTTTCTCTACCTCTTGGTTACATTCTTTGTACGCAGCAGGCAAGATAGAGACCACAGTCCAACAGTTACACACTATCAGCTCAGCAGGTATGGTGGAAAGATGTAGTTTTTAACCATAGGTTGCAGGAAAGGCTATGGAGATTTAACCCACTTTGGGCCTTTTGCCCAGTCTTGTGAGAGGGTATTCTCTAGTACTGGAAAGTGGAGA
>NW_007806557.1:0-1055 GCF_000696425.1 Galeopterus variegatus | reverse complement strand
TTAGCCCCCACTCCCTTTTCCTTACGAGAAGCCTCATGACTTCTATGAAATAGAAACCCTTTTGGCTTCTGCACAGGCACAATTTTCTGCCCCAGTTGCATCAGCCAGGTGGAGCTTCTGCACTAGCCTAATGCTCCCCCTCAATTGCATCAGACAACGCTGGTGCCCTATGGCCTATATAAGCTCTCCCACCCCAATGCCTGGGGCTGCTCTCCACTTTGAGGGCAGCCCTGGTTGCTGCTCTCCATTCTGAGTGCAGCCTGGCAGATTCCTTTTCTTTAATAAAACTTGATGTGTACCTGGCATTTTGGCTCACTTTCTTTCAGTTTCTGGATAAAAACCCATAATGTTCAAGTCTAAGTGTGTGATCAATGTTAATATTAAGCCAGTGACAGAATGTGTTTTTCAGAGCTGCTGATACAGCAGAAGCTGAATTGTAAAGAATTTAGGGTGCAGCAGTTAGTGCACCTGGGGGCTAGGTTTTCATTTTGGGGGTCATGATTAGAGATTATAGACCAAATGGAGGGTGTTGCAAGGAAAGCAGCTATACTGGGTGGGGCAACTCAAACCATTCCACAATGTTGCTGATGTTGCTATGATGAGGTTGCAAGAAATGGTTTTCTTAGACTGGACAGGAGGAGGCCTGGGGACATAGCTGTCAGCAGCTGCTTCTATTCTTTATGGACTAACACATAGAAGCTTCAGACTTTGATTCAATATAAGGACTTTCTCACAATTAAAGCCTTCCCAGGGGAGAAGGGCCTGTATGGTGAAGCATAACAATATATGGTAGCATGGAATTCATTTATTCACTCCTTCATCCCTTCATTCATTCAGCAAATATTTATTCATTAACAGACAACATTAACAAATAGACAAGTTCTACAAAAGCAATTCATCACTGTATTCCCTACACCTGGCACAGTGCCTGATATGTACTAGTATTATATTAATATTTGCTAAATAAATGAAAGCATATATGAATGAGTGAGGGGGCATGGTCACTGTGCCAGGTACTGAAGGTAACCACAGGACTCTCAAGGAACTGATGATCT
>NW_007806556.1:0-1055 GCF_000696425.1 Galeopterus variegatus | reverse complement strand
GATAGATTAGCTTTGGAAGAAGCATGGTCCTATGACTTAAGGAATTGTTCTACTTTAAATACATTTTCATAAGCAAAAGATACATGATCATTCTAAAAACAAACAAGAGATTAGCTGAACAACTGAATAGCATAAGTAAGAAAGTGAAAGTCACTCTGAGAAAATCTTTGTTCATGTTGCACTTTATTTCCTTCTGGTCTTTTTTGTGTGTGTCTGTCCACATAAACATGAATATGTATGCTTTTCAATTCCTGCATTCACAGTTCTGATTCTACCCTAAGAATGTTGGGTGAGAGCCAGCATTTATGGTCTTGAAGTAGGGGGCATCTTCCCACCTGTCGGGAAGGCATCATCTGGTGAGAGGGATGTCTGGGTCCAGGGGCTGGGGGAGCCGGCCTTCTCCACATGTTACTTCAGGCTTGTTTTGGAAGTAGGTTAGATATTTACTCATGTATTTGTTTTTAAAGCAAAAGGCCAGCCTCCTCTTTTTCCTTCCCCTGAGCAGTCCCTGTTAGTCCCTGATAGCATTTTTTTCCTTATCATTTTTAGCCCACATCAAGTAATTGGAATTTGGTAAAACCTAAGTGACCCAGCCAGCCCTTCCCTTGTTGGCACCACACCTCTTACAGCCAGTGGATGGCCCCTGTCAGGGCTGTTCCCCTGCTTAAGGTGACTGGAATGAGATGTAGCCTGATGGTACACATCCTCAGGCAGTCAGAAATATCTGTTACAGCTCAGCAGTTTCCTCATTCCCCCATGACATATTTTCCAGTTTAGCTAAAAATAGTAAGACAGAGTAGGTTCTTTTACATTCATCTGCATGTTTATTCACTTATTCTTTACTGAGTGCCCATATTTCTCGGACCCTTCATAAATCATGCCATTGATGTTTGTGGTGGCCCATGTGTGATGACATGGCCAGACAAAGGATAATGAAAACCTAGGAACGGGCTGAGCCCGTGGCGCACTCAGGAGAGTCCTGCGCTGGGAGCATGGCGACGCTCCCGCCGCGGGTTCGGATCCTATATGGGAATGGCCGGTGCACTCACTGGCTG
>NW_007806555.1:0-1055 GCF_000696425.1 Galeopterus variegatus | reverse complement strand
AATACCCTGCCACCTAATTGTTTTACCCGCCAACATAAATCTTTTATTTTTTTCATATCTTGGCCCATCTCCAGCAGGAAATAGCTTCAGAAGAATGAGATCCCTCTGCCTCTTTTCCCTTCTCCCTATACTTAAAAGGCGGGAATGATAGGTTCTGGACGTGACTGGTGCCATCTTGGACGTGACTGGTGCCATCTTGGACATGACCAGCACCATTTTACACACACCCAGCACAAAATGGCCACCAGCCTTTCCCTTATGAGAAACCTGTGGTCTCTGAGAAATAGAAACTCCTCCACACCAGCACCAAATGCCTCCCTGATTATGTCAGCCTTCCTTACAGTCTATATAAGCTCTCCCACCCCCAGCACCTGGTACTGTCCTCCATTTTGAGGGCAGCCCTGGCTGCTCTCCATTTTGAGTGAAGTCTGGCAGATTTCTTTCCTTTAATAAAGCTTGATCGATACCTGGCATCTTGGCTCACTTTCTTTCAAAAACAAAATTTATTGCTTGCAATTTCAGAGGCTGGGAAGTCCAAAGTCTAGGAAACACATGTGATGAGGGTCTTCTTTGGTGGTGGTTTTAAAACAATGCAGGCATCTCACATGGCAGAAAATGGCAGAGCACAGAAAGAGAAATTCTCATGTGCTTTCTTTTTAAAGCCCTCAGAACCACACCCCTGATCACCAATATTAATCCATTCACTATGGCAGGGTTCTACAATCTAATCACCTCTTTAAGGCCCCAACTTTCAATTACTATAATAGGATTTCTCACCCTTAACAGTTACTGTGGAGATTAAGCTTCTAATGTATGAACTTTGGGAGATAAAATTCAATCAATCCATAGTGTTCTGCCCCTGGCCCCAAAGTTTATGTCCTTCTCACTGGTAAATGCATTCATTTCATCTTAATTTTTTTCAACTTAAAAGTCCAAAGTCTCAAGGTCCCATCTGAAATCAAAAGAAGTTATCTAATTCCAAGATACAAGAGTGGGGCAAACACAGGGTACACATTCCCATTCCCAAAAGGAAGAAATCTGCCAAAAGAAAAGGT
>NW_007806554.1:0-1055 GCF_000696425.1 Galeopterus variegatus | reverse complement strand
TGGATTAGAGACATCTTTTGTATGTATCCAGTTTTATTTGGTATCTTCTTAACACATTTTTTCAGAAATCGAACATGGTTTTGAACAAGTTAGATAGTGATTTTGCAGAGTCATCAATTTCCAAAAATTTGAAGTTTTCATAAAACCAAGCTGGAGTCATTTCTTCATGAATGCCCATCAAGTTGTTCTTGTCAGGGTCACTAGAGAACTTCATAATCTTTGCTTATATCATCTTCCTTGACCTTTCTTCAGCATTGGACACCCCAGTCTCTCCCTGCTTCCCTTGGCTTCCTGACTCTCCCTTCTTCCCTTGGCTTCTTGGTTCTGTTTACTGACAGCCAGCTTGTTCTGCTTTACTAGTTTCTCCTTCTTTTCCCAAACTGCAAATGTCGGTATGCCCCAGGGCTCAGTACTTGAACCTGCTCTCCTTCTGTACTAACTTTCGAGATGATCTGATCTCTCCTGTAGCTTTAAAATCCCCATTTTGATGTCTAATAGGTGTACAAAACCAAATTTCTTATCTTCACCTCCACCCCAGTTGCTCATGGCAGAAATCACTCTATCATCAAATCCTTTTAAGTTCTACCTTTGAAATATATTCAGAATTTCTTAGCATCTCCACAACTACGATCTTTTTCAAACCATCATTATCTCTTTCCTAAGTTACTGTATTGCAAAAAGCCTCCAATAGGTTTTTATTTAAATAATTTTAGCCAACTCTTTACTGTAGTTTTCTTTTAAATTTTCTTTCTTTTTTGGGGAGGCAGGGGTTGTGCAGCTGGCTGGTAAAGGGATCGAAACCCTTGACCTTGTTGTTATAACACCGTCTTTTAAAATTTTGTTGAAGCAAGTATTTAATGCATGCTTCCACTCTTGCCTCCTTCCAGTCTATTTGCCATCTGTTCGCCACATGGATTCTGCTGCTTCTCTGTTCAAACCATCCCCTTTTCTATCTCACTTAGACTAAAATGTGAAATTCTTTGTGTGGCCCCTGGCTACTTCATTGGCTGCTATATTCCCAGTACTTTGAATAGTATTTAATGTACTGTGGGCAA
>NW_007806553.1:0-1055 GCF_000696425.1 Galeopterus variegatus | reverse complement strand
AGAGACCGGTCCGCTCACTGGTTGAGTGCAGTGTGGGCGCGACACCAAGGGTTGCGATCCCCTGTTACCGGTCACGAGAAAAGACAAAAAGGAAAAAAAAAAAAGATAAAATGTAAATAATTAATTTATCCTTTAAACCAATATTCACTGAGCACCTGCATCATACCAGGCACTGATGATGTAGCAGTTCTATTACAGTAATCCTGGGATGATTAACATATTATCACAGTGATGCCTTAGAAAGAACCCATTTATCAGAAAAATTTCCTCTATAGAGAGCAGAGAAGAGCAGGTGGGAAAGAGAAAATCTGGAAAATTGAGAAGTTGGAGATGTGTAAATAGATTGTCAGAACTTTTTGAGATACTTAAATATCTCAAGAAATTATCTTTTCAAAGAAGCAGGTTTTGGTTTTGTCAACTTTCTCTAATATATTTTTATTTTCAATTTTATTGGTTCCTCCTCTATGTTTCTTTTCTACTGCTTGCTTTAAGCATAAATCGCTCTTCTTTCTCTAGTTCCCTAAAGTAGAAGCTTAGATTATTGATTATAGATCTTTCTTCTTTTCTAATATATGCATGCAATGCTGTAAATTTCCCTTTAAGCACTGCTATACTATATTCTAAAAATTTGGTAAGTTGTATTTTCATTTTCATTTAGATCAAAATATTTTAACATTTCTCTTGACACTTTTCCTTTGGTCCACATGTTATTTAGAAAGATGTTGTTTAATTTTAAGATATCGTATAATTTTCCAGTTATTTCTTTTATTTTTTGTATTATTTTTATTGAAACATAATTGGTTATATATATTTGTGGAGTACACTTGAATGTCAATACTTGTGTACAGTATGTGATGATCAAATCAGGATAATTAGCATGTTCTACATTACAAAATGTAGTCGTTCCTTTCGTCCATTAACCAATTTCTCACTAACCTCCCTCCCCCTCCCCTTTCCCACCTCTAGTAACCACAGTTGTGTTCTCTCCTGAAAATTCAGCATGTTATTGTGATTGCTGTTCCTTCCTTCCCTCCCTTCCTCCCTCTCTCCCCCCC
>NW_007806552.1:5200-6255 GCF_000696425.1 Galeopterus variegatus | reverse complement strand
GTTATAAGGGCTTCCTCTACCCTATCTACTTAAACATTCTGTGTCCTTTCTATCGAAGTCTTTATAGCAAACTCTGTGGCAAGTATGGTTACCTCTGTTTTACATAAGAGAAAACTGGTGGTTAGAGAGGTTAAGTAGTGTGCACAGCTGGTAAGCAAGAAACCTGGATGAGAAGTTAGCAGTCTCTGAAGGTTGGAAGGCTTCCCTCTCCACTAATGTGCTTCTTCCTATTTGTTTTAACCTCTTCTCCACGTTTAACACTTCTATGCATCCTCCCCTGCTTTAAAAAGCCCTCTCTGAGCACTGCTATCTCCTATCCCTAGGGAGGGTAGTTGACTCTCCCCTGAAACCTCAACAGTGGGTGCATGTTTCTATTATGGACTTTACCCGATCATATTACAACTACCTGCTGTGTTTCCATCCCCCTCCCAAAATCCGATGCCCCCAGGAGAGAGGACTTGGGTCTTATTTATCTTTGTATCCAGAAAAACTACTGAGGGCCAGGTGTAATGAACCATACTTGAATACATGAACAGATTCTCTCTATTTAATAAAAAATCTTCCTGACAATAAAAACTCAGATCTATCTTTCTATTAGTTTCCCATGTAAGACATAAGCATTTGTTTAAATAAAGCATTTAGAAATGTACTACATTTGAGACATTATTCTGCAATTCTGACCGAATTTAAAACTAGATTATTTTTTGAAGGAATTTAGTTGTGTTTCAGAGACAATATCAAAGCATTTCTTTTTTTTATATTCGGGTGACCTTTTATGTAAAATGCAGAATTCTTTAGGCCTCTGCTATTTGTTCCTAAAGAACCTGACTGTTCAGTCTTCTGAGGGGCATGTTGCCTGTTTCTGTTGATGGAGACATTGCTGGAGGAAAGTACGCCCCAAATTCTGACGGTTCAGCTCTTGGATTCTTGCCCTGTCCTCAATAGCTCTTTTTAATTAGCCCCTTAACAATCTTCCATCTCTCCAAAATTCGCGTTTTGCTGTAGGGAGACAAGGACAATCTCTTTTCTCCAAGAGATAATCCTGGATCTCCACT
>NW_007806552.1:0-200 GCF_000696425.1 Galeopterus variegatus | reverse complement strand
TTTAATGAAATGAAAATATGACCAATCTTACTCCAGTTCCACTCTTCGCATCTTTTAGGATGGGTATGACATTTCTTACAAACACAAATCCCCCTTAATGATCTGCCTCATTTGCCCATTTCAGGTTACCTTTTGCCTTTCTTTCCCGTCTCCACTCTTTGCCAACACCAATCACATTTTTTTCATTAAACGTTTTTATT
>NW_007806551.1:0-1055 GCF_000696425.1 Galeopterus variegatus | reverse complement strand
CTGATTTTTAAATATTAAACCAACCTTTCATTCTTGGAATCAATTCAATCTGATTGTTAAGTAATATGTTTTTTGTATATCACTTGATTTGATTTGCTAATATTTTGTATAGAAGTTTTATGTGTTTATATATGAATATTGACCTATAATTTTCCTTTTTCATGATTTTCTTTTTTAGTAACTATTTTGGTTTTGTTGTCAGGATTATGCTGTTCTCATAAAATAAGTTGAGAGGTGTTCTCTCTTCTTTTATTCATTAGAAGAGTTTTTATAATGTTGCTATTGGTTTTCTTTAAAGTCTTGGAAGAATTGACCCTTAATGCCACCTAAGCCTGAGATCTCTTTGTGAGGAGAATTACACATTCAATTTCTTTAAAAGTTGTAAGATTGCTTGTATTTTATAATTTTTCTTGTGCTAATTTTAACAAGTTGTGTTTTTCTAGGAATCTGTCTATTTCTTCTGAATTTTCAAGCTTATTGACATAAAAACATTCATAATACACTATTAGTATTTATTTAATATCCAGAGATCTGTATTGATGTTCCTTTTTTTTTTTCTTTACTGCAAGGTCAGTAATTTGTTCTTTTTCTCTTTTATTCTTTCTCAGACTTGCTAACCAATTGATTTTCTTGATGCATTTAAAGTATCTGCTTTTAGTTTTTGTAAATTTTCTTTATTGTATCTTCAATTTTCTATTTTATTACTTTCAACTCTTTATTGTTTTCTTCCTTCTACTTTCTTAGTGTTTAATTTGAAGTTTGTTATGGTTTTTAAAATAGATAACTTGGATCACAGATTTTCAGTCCTTTTTCCTGATATATCTTAAGACTTTAAAATTCCCATTAAACATTATCTTAGCTACATTCTACATGTTAGAGATGTAGGATTCTCATTGCCATTTAGTCCAAAATATTTCTATTTTTTATTTTAATTTCTTCTTTGACTGATGATTTATAGAATAGAATAGCTTAATTTTCAAGTATTCAGGTATCTTCTTCTGATTATGTCTTTATTGATATACAACTTAATTCTACTTGAATTCCTGCTTGATCAT
>NW_007806550.1:0-1055 GCF_000696425.1 Galeopterus variegatus | reverse complement strand
TTGTTCTAATGATGACAGATTAGTTCATTTTTCTTCCCTGGAATTTTCCTAGTGTTCATTTGGGCTAATATTGGACTTCATTTTTGAATCCTGTGATCCTATGGATTAAATTTACGTCCTAATAAGTCCTAGTAGGACTTCAAGATTCCCCCTTAAAAAGAGTAAAAAAGCACACTTCCCTGACAAAAGAAGCATCCAAATATTTTTGCAACCTCAGTACAAAATTTCTCAACTTCACATGCTGTTATTGCTGCAGTAGACTTTGGCAATGATCAAATACAACCCTTTTATTTTACAAGTCCGTATCACAAAGCAGAGAAGTGAGTTTCTTGGAGTCATACCTGGTTAGTACCAGAATTAGGGTTTTAACGCAGGGCTTGAGATTTTTGCAGGACTCACCCACTGCCTCTGTGTCATTATGAAGACTGTTTCTCCCTCTCTACATTGTAATTAGCACCATAAAGAACCCAGGCTCAGCCGCAGCAGAATAAATGCTTTGTGTTCAAACCTCATTTTAGACTGAAGTCTCAGGAAAGAGCGTTTAACACCTAAAGCTGTGTATCCCACAGGGAGATTGGTCACCAATCTACTGAAACTTCCAAAAATGGGCAGATAATCTATCAATTGCCATGCTAAATATGGAAACAGAATCACCTTCGAAAGCAAGTAAGTCTCATTTTCGTTTAATGGGTTTTCTTCTACTGTACAATTTTGCTTCTCTAAAGTCCTTCTAACCCAACAGCTTATTTCAGGCTTAATTTTTATGTTCTTTCTTAGAATTTTGTCTTCCATAATAACTGTCATGTATTTAAGTGCTAGAAAATCAAGATGACATACCCTCCTCTCTTGAAAAAACAGAAATGTCAAAATTACTATTAAAAAAGTTAAAAGCAAAAAAAAAGACACGAGCTTGCACTTGGTTGTATACCAATGGTGAGGGACAATTAAAGATGCATTGTAGGGCCGGCCCGGTGGCGCACTGCTACAGTGCATTGCTTGGGAGCATGGCGGCGCTCCCGCTGAGGGTTCAGATCCCACATACAGACCGGTTCCCG
>NW_007806549.1:0-1056 GCF_000696425.1 Galeopterus variegatus | reverse complement strand
ACACAGATGACAAGTCTGAAGCAGAAAATTGCTTAAATTTCTTTTGAAATTCAATTGAACTTTTTAAGGGACCATTAGATATCAGCTTTTCTAAAAGTATCTATTTTTGTCATTTCATCTGAAATATGCATGTGGTGCATTTTGTCGTAATGTTAAACTCTCCACATTCTATTTGTCATTTCTTAGATATTAATTTCTCTTTTAACCAAGTATAATTCGAAATGCACAAACCATTATCACTGATACAGCAGATATCCACAGGAGTCTTGGTCCCCCAGAACAACCAAAAGTCATTTCTCTCCCTAGGTGCCTCTCTAGAATGAAGGGCTGAATCAACATAGATGATATTTAAAACATTCCTTTCAGAATATCCACGTACCAAGGTTGATTTAAAGGCAATCTTTGGCAGTTTAATAAGAATTTATTTGTAACCAAGTAAAAATAGTGTGTAATATACTATTAAGTCATCTAAAACTCCATCATATATTGTGATTTACTAAATTAAAAGGTAAAGGAAGGTATCTGCTTACTTTTTAGCAATTTTTGGATGCCAGAGAGAGGTGGAGAGTTTACCATGCTGTGTTCCCCACAGTCTTCGGTCACAGTTTTATTTTTTTTAATTTATTTATTCATTATTATTATTATTTTACATTTTAAGATGCTATTGTGGAGCAGTTGGGGGGAGGCTGAGAGGGTGGGAGGAGGAGGAAAGGGGGTATGCGGTTCAGGCCCGTGGCACCCCTCTCATACCAGCAGGGGAGCCCAGGGGGCTTCTGATGGCTGCTTGGTCATGGCTGAGCTGGATGCGAACTTTGGGGGGCATGGTTGAGGCCCTCAGCACCCCCACCACCCCAGCTCAGGAGCCCAGGGCACTTCTGGTGGCTGCTCAGTGGTTGTCACTGGGCTGGATGCAGATGTTCTAGGGGGAGGAGTGCCGAGGCCCTCAGCCCACCCTCCACCCCAGCTTGGGAGCCTGGAGGGCTTCTGGTCCTTCCAGGTTTTATAGGTGTTCTTTGGTAGTGTTAGACCTTTACTGGTTAATATCAGAACTTTGTC
>NW_007806548.1:0-1056 GCF_000696425.1 Galeopterus variegatus | reverse complement strand
GAGTAGATCATTTAATCTCTTTATGTGTTTCCATATTTGTGAAACAGGGTAATTAGTAAGAACTATCCCATATATATCGTAGGGTGATTTTTTTGAGGATAGAAATGAGAAAATACATCTGAAATGAAAAAAAAAAAAATATATATATATATATATATTAAAAACAACCTATTTGTTTTAAACGTACTGCATTTAAAAAATCTCCATATTAAAAAAAAGTAGGAAATTTTTTATAATTTTGTAAGGAATCCTAGTTAGAATTATTTCCATCCTTTAATTTTTAGTGGGTTCATTTTTTTTTTACATCCTTCACAGTGAGGGTTTTTGTTACATCATCCCTATTGATGTAACAAAAACTTGTATATCAAGGATAAGTAATTTATTGGCTCTTCCTACTTTGTCCTTTAACAAAAATATTTGACATTAATATTACTGTGCTGTTCAATATATCTGCACACTCTCAAGTATTATAATAAATCAATTAGGAACCTGAGAATTGATTTTTCTGTAGTTGTATGAATGTATTAAATTAACTACTTTTGTGTTTTGAAATTATCCGAGATTAGTTTTTCTAATGTTCTGTTAAATTTCTCGGATTTATTTTTAGGGCTTCCCATTCCTTCTGGGTTTCCTGTGTGTTATCTTTATGCACTGGACGCTCACATTCTTTTCCATAATGCCCAGTTTTGGCTGTCCTTGCTACGCCCCCAAAATACACACTTTTATTTTCATTTCCATATCCTGAAGATGCACTGTTTTTACTACTTCAGATAACTTGCACTTCTGATTTTGTATCCAAGTTTTATGCACTTCTTTGTATCTTACCCATTCATATATGTTTTCGATGACATTGAGCCTTTCTTTTTACATAGGATTTCTTCATATTGATTAAATCATCTATAGAGCACAAACTTCTTTATAGATGTATTTTTTTATAATTCCTTAGAAAATTACTGTACTTACCTTTAGAGTAATATAAAAATGTATGCATGCATTTTCTGAGTAATTATAATGGCAGTTCATTGGTTATTTTAAATTAACTTAAAGGTTTGTAAG
>NW_007806547.1:0-1056 GCF_000696425.1 Galeopterus variegatus | reverse complement strand
ACCTTTTCAAGGATTGGCCTAAGCTTGGAAATCCCCGCCTGCTAAGCATATAAATATGATCCTTTGTGTTACAATAAACGGAACTGCCTGACAGAACCCCCCTGTGTGTGTATGTGTTTGTTCCTTATCTGGGAGAGCAGCAGAGTGCTCACCCATCTCTGGGAATCTCTTTTCACCCCGCATCCTGGGGGGTAGAAAAGGGCAATCCCTTTGGCCCCAACCCTCTAGGGAAAGGAAAAACCTGTTGGGGTCTCATGCGGCCACCGGAGACACCCAACAAAGATTAAGTTTTATCCTTTTTTGGTGACATAAACATGTCTTAGTTTTTTGTTAAGGTCTTGGATAGGTCTCAGAGAGACTTGACACAGATTCCTAGTTGTTAAGTGGGAAGCCTTAATGAGACCCACTGCATAATTAACCAGAGACCAATTTGTTGCCAAACTTTTATGTTAAGTCTCCCTTCCTTGAGGTATCAAGGACATGGTTGTTTAATATCCACTAACAGTTTTACAGGCTGCCATTCAGTTACTTACAGCCTGCTGCCTTAAGGACACATTGAAGTTGTAATGTATGTTCAGTATCCCCTTTCGTTAATGAATAATCCATATTTTAAAAGTAAAGAAAATGAAAAAATATCTCTGGGGTTGAAAAAGCCTAACTTTGACCTGCCAAGGGGGTGCAATTGCTAATCAAAAGCCACCCGTGATTCCCTTACTGGGATGCGTTTTGTCTCCCTTATTAGGGACTCCCTTTCTGGGATGAATCATCAGACTCCTATCCCTCTCTAATGCTTGGCAGGTCAGTCTCTGATCCATGGAGAATGTCCTCGCACGGGGCACCATTTGGTTGCTTTGCGTTGATTTGCTTCCCATGGATATGTCACCCCACATCCACTGTGTGATGGAGATGCAAAGGATTACTCAAAGCCCATCACTACTGAGCAGTGAGAGGCCCCGAAGTGGTTACTCTCCTGCCAGAACCCTCAAGTGAGAGGAATCCCTTCCTTGGGAAATTAACGCTGAATTGGGGTTCTCTTCCTGCATTTATTTTCCAGAC
>NW_007806546.1:0-1056 GCF_000696425.1 Galeopterus variegatus | reverse complement strand
AAAAAAAAAAAAATTAGGACTGCAGGGCCCAGATCCTTTCTTCATTCTCACTCTTTGGGGAGTGCCCATCTGCCTGCAGGCTCTTGTCCTCTCCCTGCCACAAGGTGAGCCTGAAATTACAGGCTCTGCCTCAGTGGGGGATTTGTCAGCATGGGCCTGTGTAGGTAAGTCGGCCTGATCCAGGATTCAGAATCAAGAAGCCCATGTGGCCACATGCCATAGGAACATCTTCCAGCTTAGCCCTGTCAGGAATAAAGATGACATTGTCATCCCCATATGGTGATTCCTCTGTCTGCCTCATTTAGTTCAGCACTCAGGAGGGAAAACAGGAGTGCTCACAAGCCCCAGCTCCTATTATGTTGCCCATCCCTTACTACAAAGGATTCAAAATTCCAAACATTTCTTTCTCCTTGGGCAAACACATGAAAGCTCAAACATGACATGCAAATCTGACTCCTAGGAGACTTTTCATGAAATCCTTAGTAACACCTTAGTGAGTGCTGACGCAAGGTTCCCAGCACTGTATATTTTGGTCCAGATAGTTCTTTGTTGGGGGGTGGGGTGCTGCCCAGGGCATTGTAGGATGGTTAGTAGCTTCCCTAGCCCCTACGTGCTAGATAGATGCCAGTAGCAAACCTCCCCTCTTCCAGCCATGACAACCAAAATGTGTCCAGACATCAGCAAATGTTCCCTAGGGGGCAAAATCACCACCCTTTCCCCACTCAGAGGAGGTTTTGAGGTTTTGTTCATCAGATATTTTTGCATTAATTTTGATTTTTTAAAAAACATTGCATTAAGCAATTATTTATTTTGACCACTGAGGTCCCCCCACTCTTAAATTTTGTGCCCTGGGGGAGTGTCTCATTTGCCTCACCTAATCCCAGCCCTGAGTGGGAGGATGGGGGGCAGGGGGCAGCACTTCTAGTAGAGGAATCCAGCAGAGAAGCTTCGACAGGCTTCTGTTTCAGCTCACCTTGAGAGAACCCTCAGGAAAAGCAACCACAAAAGATCTTTATCTGAACATAAAGCATATTTCTATCCTCTCATGCCCCAAAT
>NW_007806545.1:0-1056 GCF_000696425.1 Galeopterus variegatus | reverse complement strand
GTTGTCCCACAGATAGAGATTTGAATATTATCAGCCTAATGGTGATTAGGTGATTAGATGGTGATTGAAAACAAGGAAGGAGGTAGATCCATCACTGAGTGAAGCAAAGAAAGTCATCTTCAACCTTCTAGAAATATTTCCCCAAACATGCAATCTGGCTGCATTAATAGGCAGTGGTTTATCATTTAGAGCTTTAGCAAAATACAGAATTTACCCCATATGTTTCAAATGAAGATACATCAATGAAAAGAATGCATTGATATATGTGATTAGGGTAAAGGGACCAGAAATGGTAGGAAACCATTACTACCTTAGTGGGGAACAAGGAGAGAAAATGGTACAGTATTATGAGCCCAGTGAAATATGAAACTGTGGAAAAGGGGCCAGCCAGTGGAAATTCTAGTCAAGAAGGGATGCAGCTTCAACCAGAAGTGCAGCTCCAAGACAGGGAATGAGAAAGAAATACTCTCAATTCTCTCTTGTATAACATCCTCCCTTGTTAAAGTTATTTTTATGAAATATGAGAGAGTAAAGAATCTTCCTAGGATAAGTCAGCCCCTTTAGGAAAGTAATAAGCATGGATTTGTCTGATGACAGTAAATTGTCAAACGCTGCATTATCATGATTTTTGTTATACCAAAGTATATATATTTTTAAAATGTGTTACCTTGATGCAAAAACCAATTGAAGAATAGAATTGTCACTTGTCCTCCACAATCTCAAATTTTGAATGCTCTAATGCTCTTTACTTTGGTCATTTTGGGAGACACGTGTTCATCTAAATTTGACCAATACTTGCAGTGTTGGATAATATTTACCAGCATCCCATCTGGTTAGATGTGGTCATTCTTACTGGTTTTATATTAAGGAAATAAATGAAGCTTATACATAACTAATAAAGAATTTATAGTTATTGACTAGTTCATATTTGTAGGTTCCCTACTACCCCATATAATAGGGGAACATTTTCTTCTACCCCCAAAATTGTGCACAGATTTTCCAAAAGCATAAGGCAAATAAAAGGAAACCCACTGTGTTTGAAGTAAGGACAGTGAA
>NW_007806544.1:0-1056 GCF_000696425.1 Galeopterus variegatus | reverse complement strand
ACCACCTGCCTCTTTTCCTCTCTCTCAGGTACTTTTTGAGGAACCAGGACCCAGAAAAATGAGAGCCCCATCCTGCACTCCAGTAATTAGGATAGGCTTACTTGCATGCTTCAGCTCGCTAGTGTTACTTGTCCCCTTCTGAGGCCCAGCCACACTGCACCCACAATGCCGGATATCGTGCCATGCCTGCTCTGCAGTTCTGAATCTTCCTCACCCTCATTCTGCCGATCCAAATCAGTCCAGCCTTATTCCCATACATGCACAGAAGTATAAAAGTGAAGCAGATCATGACTTCCTGACTGCACTTAATTTTTAATTGCCCATTTTCTTTCTGAAAATTTTCTGTTTTCCAACTAACTACCTCATCTCTCCCAATATTCTTTGGAACAAGCACTGCAAAGTTCTGTATCCTAACCTGTGCTAGAACTGAGTCTGCTGACAATAATAGTTTCCAGAATACAGCACATAGTAATAAAGGAAGAAGCTCAAACTTTGGAACCAAAATATCAAAGTCTACAGGTCTTCCATTTGTGAGTTACCACTTGAATTCCCTAAGCCTCCACTTACCTAAGCCTTCGTTTTTCTCATTTGTAAATATATCTTTGTCAGATTATTAGAAGGACCAAAGATGATGTGGATAAAGTGCCTAATTCAAAATTGTTGATTAATTAGGTACCAAATCGCTGGAAGAATAAAAATAGTTATGGAATAATTATGGAATTTACACGGTCAAAATTGTATTTCTCTGTACTTTGAAAACTGGACTTTGAGCAAGTGCAAAAAGAATAAAAATTCTCTGCTGTTACTTATCAGCTCTGATGTAAGAAAGTGTTATAAACTAGCTAAGGCCAAAATGGGACATGGATTAGTGTGAGGTATGAAAAGGATTGAAAACCAAAACACAAAAGCTAAAGTGAAAACTCAGAATATGGCAGAAGAGAACTTGGATCAGAAAAAACAATACCCGCAGAACCAATGATAAGTGATTTTCTTACACTACTCTTCCCTCCCTCACCACTGGCAGAGATCACCAATTTAATAATGATGATAAATAAT
>NW_007806543.1:0-1056 GCF_000696425.1 Galeopterus variegatus | reverse complement strand
TCAAAGAAAATAGAAGAGAGCAAAGATAAAAACAGACATTGATGAAAGAGAAAACAAAAAAAACAGTAGAGAAGCTAAACAAAGCAAAAATTTTCTTGTTTGAAAAGACTAAGAAAATAGGCAAATCTGGTAAAAACCGACTAAAAAAGAGAAAGTCAAAAATAAGTAATATTATTAATAAAAAGTTGACATAACTTCAATAAAGCAGACATTAAAAAGATAAGTATACAATACATCAACTGCTTTACTCAAATAAATTTGAAAACTTAGATACAAGTACAAATAGAAAAATTCTTACAGAAATACAATTTAACAAAACTGATGCAAAAGGAAATAAAATTTCTGGATAGTCATAAAATATTAAATAAACTGAAGCAGTAGTTTAAAATCTTTCCATTCAGGGAAAAAAAGGGGTGAGGGACATAAAGTTTTATAGACAAGTTCTATCAAAATTTTATTTCAATGAAATGAAAGTGATCATCTCAATTGTATTCAAAATAAATAAGGGGGCATTCCCTCTCTTTCTATACTCCCTTACTTATTCGCTGACGCTAGCATAACTTTAATATCCAAACCAGATTAGAACATACAATCAAGAAAAACTACAGGCCCATTTCATCCATGCATTTATATGCAGAAATCCTAAACAAAATATAAGCAAAAAAAAATTCTAAGAATATATTAAAAAGATAATACACCTATGACTGAGTCAGGTTTATCCAAGAAAGCAAAGTAGTTTAATATTAGAAAATAGCTAAATGTCATTAACAGCTTAAAGAATAATAGGATCGTTGTAATCATTAAAATGAATTTAATAAAATTCAACAGTCATTCATAATTTAATTTTTTAAAAAAACTCTCAGTAAAATGGAATTAGAAAACAATTAACTTAGCCTGACAAAGAGCATCTACAAAAAACCTACGTCATACTAAATGGGGAACTATTGGAAGTCTTCCCTTCCCTTTAAAATCAGGATAAAGAGAGGATATGTACTATCACCAATCCTAGTCATCATTGCCTAGAAGTTTCATCCAGTGCAATAAGAAGGAAAAAAA
>NW_007806542.1:0-1056 GCF_000696425.1 Galeopterus variegatus | reverse complement strand
TTCAGAAGTGTCTAGTACAAAGAGAGATGCTACAGAATACATAATCATTATTTCTTATTTATCTAGCTTCCACTCCCATATTTAAAATGTATCTCCACTCCTAATCTCACTGTCAATATATTTCTTTGAAATGCAACAGATTTTTTTGCAGATCTGATGTTTTACTAAGTTTAATTTTGTTAAAAATATACAAAGAATATATAGGCAGCTATGCGTAAATCAATCCCTTTTTCTCTCCTTTTCTAAAGAAAAGAACTACAGGGGAATATACATGCTTAATCATGATTTTTTTTAATGACCTTGATATTCTTAACAATTTTTCCAAATGCACATAATATTAAGAATAATAATACAGTTGCAAAGAGCTTCCAATTTTGAAAACAGTTTCCCATATACTGACACATAAGCCACAAAAATTAAAGGCAGACGATGTGATCTGTATTTTATACTTGGCAGTGCTGTGCTCCACCATGAGAGGGGGCTTTCTCAGGGTCACCAGCCAGGGCTTTGGGAAGTGGTGACTGGCCCCTCGTTTGTTGAAGTCACCTTTAGTACTTTTTCAGGCTGTGTCACAAGCACATTTTTCCTTTCTTTACCTTTTTTGTTCCAGCCTCAATCTTTCCTAATTCAATGTTTCATTGGAATAGTTGGCCATAGATTTTGTTTTTGTTTTTCCTATGGCCACTATTTTATTATGGGATCATTGCCTTCTTCCTGCAGCTTTTGTCTTAAATATATCATTTTGATTTTATTGTGATTCTTGATCTTCCCTATATTTTTTGTACATTTGTTTTATTTTCCCTCATGGCATCAGTGAAACATCCTGGGATGGGTGTGATCTTACTTAAACAAAAACTTCTTTAGTTTGCTGGCCATGTGCTCTTGACAAGTTTTCTAATCATTTCCAAAACGTAAATCAGTCCTTTGTCTGTAAGACAGAGGCCTACATCACATTGTTAGACACTACCATCTTTACCCTGGATGGCGGTAATTATCTAATGTGTCTCCTTGGCTTTGTCCTTGCCTTCTGGAGTGACCATTTTAAAATACAAGTGA
>NW_007806541.1:0-1056 GCF_000696425.1 Galeopterus variegatus | reverse complement strand
TGTGTTTTATATCCATCTGAACATTTAAAATTATAACTTTGTGAACACATTTTAGAAAAATCGAAGTGTCTAATTTTATGGAAGGATAAAATTGTCGAGTTTTACATTTTTCTTACAATTTATCATATATTAAAAATAACATTATTATTTATAATATATAAAATACACTAATTATTTAATTAAAAAATAATTTGTAATATATAAAATATGCTAACAAAATGGAAATCTGATTAGATCAGCAATTACTGGTTTCTGTCAGATTTTCTCTGATATGCACTCCAGGGGTATATTTCTCTCTGGCTTCTCACATACTTTCATTCAATCCTAAAACATCAAATATTTTAGCCGAGTTTAAAATAGTTATCTTCCAGTTAGGATGCAGGTGGTGATGGATGCAAGTTGGTTCCCTTGGGACCTTGTTAGAGAAAATCACTCATATGTTCACTGAGCATTGGACAAATAGACCTGCTGTTCTACCTAATGCTAGTGTAATTCCTTGATATATGGTCACTGTGTGTGACAATTGACACTGCCACTTAGCTCATAAGCATAACATTTATAAACTCAAGTCATAAAAGCTGCATATAAATGCTTCTGAACGTGGTTATCATAAACAGAAAAAATAAATAAAGAATTCTGGTCCAGGCAATCACTGAATTAAAAAAATATCCATGCCTGTAGTTTAAAAAATTGAAACAATAGCTCATTTATTTATATATGTGTGTGTGTGTGTGTATATATATATATGTATACATATGTATATATATATGTATGTGTATACACACATATATTTTAAATTAGGTCATTGTGAAAATCCTTTTGATCATGCTTCCTAGATATATTCCATTTTTTCAATTCACAGGTGTTTCATTAGAAAGCTTTGCTGCTGTAGTTAGGTCTGTCTAATCATGGGACAGAATAAATCTATTTATTGTTTGCATAGAGCTGCCAAAAATAACTTTATTCTTGCTTTCATGACCTAAAAATAAAAAAGTAAAAAAAGTTGATTTCCATAAACAAAATGATACTAAAAATCCAGGAGACATCTTTACTGTT
>NW_007806540.1:0-1056 GCF_000696425.1 Galeopterus variegatus | reverse complement strand
AATTTAGTGGTAGGTACAGATTTCCCACATACCCGCTGCCCCAAAACATGCATAGCATTCCATGTTATCAACATCCTGCATCAGAGTGATACACTTGTTACAATTGATAAATCTACATCGTCACATCATTATCACCGAAAGTCCAGAGTTGACATTAGGGTTCACTCTCGGTGCTAGACATTCTTGTGAGTTTGGACAATGGTTTGTATCCACCATTACAGTGTCACACAGAGTAGTCTCACTGCCCTAAAATCCTCTGCGCTCCACCTATTCAATGCTCCCTCCCTCTAAACCCTGGCACCCACTGATTTTTTCACTCTTTCCAGTTTTCTCTTTATTAGAATGTCACATGGTTGGACCATGTGGAATATAACCCTTTTAGATTGTATTCTTTCACTTAGTGATATCCCTTTAACTTTCTTCCACATCTTTTTGTGGCTTGATAGCTCATTTCTTTTTAGCACTGAGTATTCCACTGTCTGGATGTACCATTTACTTATTCATTCACCTATGCGAATATGAAATAGGAGAGAATTCTGTGCTGGAGATTAAAATTTGGGAGTCTAAAGCATGCAGATGATAAATAAGTATACAGTATATGTGAAAATTGTAAAGTAAAAAGTTATCTGTCAAGACATTTAAATGCACACAAATACACACTCAAGTTCACTCTGTAAAATACTTGAGTGAGAAGTACATGTTTAGGGCTGAAAAGGCACCCAATGAGGAAGGTGAGGAAGAGGTATATCTGAAATGCTAAAGCAAACAAACAAAACCCACCCATCTATCAAGAGAAGGGATGCAGGGTACCTCACCCCACAGGAGACTCCCAACCCTGGTAAGGGTCCAATTGATGGGACTGACTCAACTGAGGGAATAAAACCATTCGACAAGCATCCCCAGGGGAGCAGGTGGAAGGACCCCCCGCCCCAACATGAGAACTGTCTGAAGCAGTACCCAGTTGCCTGCTAATGGACCTCTGAGCTTCGGGGAGATACTTGGATGTGTCCTATCATCTGTGCCTAATGCCATCTGCTAGGGCCAAGTAAGAAAAAA
>NW_007806539.1:0-1056 GCF_000696425.1 Galeopterus variegatus | reverse complement strand
TGTAAACGATTAACTACTGCATTGCAGTTACTCAATCTCAGTATGTAGGAAAATTAGATACGTGGGAGCTCAGAAATAGGAACAAACACAGGAGGACAATCACATTAATTGAGAAGCTTAGTCTAGGACACGGACGTGTAAATTGCATTTTCGGATTGTCTGACTGTGTGCTGTGCAATGTGGACATGTCACCGCAGAGGTGCAGTGTGGCTGGTCCTGTCTGTGCTCCTTGCATTGCACATCTTCCTTTCTAATACAGTGTCCATTTTGAACCATGTACTTATTAATAACCTATACCCTGACATTAATTTACTTGTATAAAATTACTGAAGGTATTTTATGACTTCTTTAAGATTAATTTCTTAAGAGAAGACAACGTTGTTTCTGGACGTTTCTATTCACAAGCACCCTCCGTGCTGCTGGTCAACATGTCCATTAAAAACCTGTAGGAAGAGCCAATTATTATGTCTACTTATATTCAGAGCAATGAAAATGTCAGCATGTTAAGTATCCTCATAAGATTACAACCTTCCCTCTACTCTACACACAACAGTTAATTTAATATTTGGCATAATGGAAAACTCCAGCAAATCTAACAATTCCCTAATGGCCTCTTGCCACAGCTGCTTGATGGAAGAAGAACGTGTATCAAATTTTATTTCCATTTATACTCTAGAGAAATGGGATTGTTTATTTATAGCAAAACAATGCTTTAACAGTAGCACTTAAAATATATTACCTGTCATTTTAATATTTATTATGTCATAAGTGACTGATAAAACCAGAAATAAACAATACTTAAAAGACAGAAAGAGATACAGCTTTGTCAAATTCCTTCTGAAACTCAGATTAAGAAAGCTGTCAGTGATAGTTACTCTGGAAAAAGAAAAATTTTAAATAAAGAAAAATAATACAAACAACAGATAAGAGAAAAATAAACTACCATTTAATTTATTTGATTTCAAACTATAAATTCACTGTTATGTAGATGACAATTACTCATCCGTCTATAGCATGTATGGGAGGAGATAGATTGAAAAGCTAAGAAATGAAAAT
>NW_007806538.1:0-1056 GCF_000696425.1 Galeopterus variegatus | reverse complement strand
TTTGACCAAGGAATCTTTTCCCCCCCCCCCCCAACACAAACTAACACCCCAGGGAAGTGCCTTGGAGGAATGTCCTCCTTCAGGACAGGCCTCTGATTTCTCTGTCTGGGATAGAACTGCCTCCCTGAGCTTCCACTTGCCCACCCACCTTTCTTCATCTCCCAGCACTCCCTTCCATTTAATTCTTAAATAAAGAAGAATATAAAATGGTCTATGATTCCACCACTTATTGTTAAAAAAAATGTTCCACTTATTGTTAAAAAGAAAAACAATCGGTGTCTTTTTGTGATTCTGTCAAAATGTAAGTCATTTTGTGCCTCTACTGCATACCCTCTTTGGGGTCTAGGTCACTTAGAGCAAAAGTCAAAGTCATTATAGGTGTACAATGTAGGAGGCCACGCAAGCTGAGCACTGCTGTCACCTCTCTGGCCTTTTTGTCTGTTCCTCTTTTATACTTTCCACTGCTCCAGACACGGTGGAGTATGCCAAACACAACCCTGCCCCAGGGCCTTTGCACTGCCTGTTCCCTTTGCCTGGCTGCTCTTCTCCCAGATACCTGCATGGCTCACTTTCTCACATGCCTTGGGTTTTGGATGCCACCTTCTCAGTGAGGTCTTCCCTGACCACTCTGAGTATGCCCCACACCCCAGCGCTCCCCATTCTTATCCTTGCGTTGTTTTTCACTGTAGGACTTATCACCTTCCCCTATTCTATGCACAGAACTGAGTTACCTGGTTTACTGCCTCTGTCTCTCACTGAGCTCCTATGAGCAAATATTTTGTCTATTTTGTTCACAGTCTGTGCCTAGCATGTAATACATGCTCAGTAAATTGTTAGATAAATGAATGTGTGCATTCACAGAAGAAATAATGCTATGCACACTGTTCTGTATTTTGCTCTTTGCTATATTTTTTATTTCAGAGATCTTTCCCCATCAGCCTATACAGAGATAGCTTTTTAAAGGCTGCATAATGTTCCATTGTAGGCATGTACCTAGATTTGCATAATTTATTCTCTACCGATGGATTTTTTTTTTTTTTTTTTTTTTTGTTTTTC
>NW_007806537.1:0-1056 GCF_000696425.1 Galeopterus variegatus | reverse complement strand
ACTTTTATAATTTAATGCCACTCTCTCGAGGATCCAGGTAAGAGACACCCTATAATTAAAATGTTTTGAAATGTGAAAACGGGTTCTTGGGGTGGTGGGTTAGCTCAGTTGGTTACAGCCCAGGGTTCTAACACCAAGGTTGAGGGTTCGGATTCCCACACCGGCCAGCTGCCCCAAAAATGTTCTTTTTTTACTTACACTCCCTGTGAAGGATATAGGTACAAAAATACACCAAGAAATTGCAAGGCCCCCGTTTTTTTTTTTTTTTTTCCTAAAATCCACATGAATTTATTTCCTTGATCTACCATATTATCAAAAGAATTATAAAAGATAGCTCTAACACAGCGTGCTTCTGTTTAGCAGGACAGGGCTTTATGCACTCAGAGAAGCACGCCGAGGCTCACCGTGTGCCATGCATGGCACATCCACCTGCAGCCCCTCACCTGCCCCCGACCCCGCCTCCATTTTTGGCCATTAGTTGACCTTCAACCCTAATGTTTTATACTTTCGGGTCACCAGTCATTCCTTACTATTTTTATTATTCTGGATAAATCTTCCTATTTGCATGAGTGCGTCAGGAGTTGTTCAGGAGTCATTAAAACAAGGGACACGTGCGTTGCCTTTTCTTTTTATTCTCTTACACCCAGTACCGTGTCCTGTAAGTCATGTAAGTGGCATGTTGCCATTGCTAGCCCTCGTTTGAACTTTAGGGGTTTTGGCTAAAATGATACACTTGAATGTCTTTATCTTTCATCAACATTCGAGAAAGTAAGACTCCCCTAAACTGTGGTGGTAAATTCTCTTATGGTATTTAAAAGGCATTGAAACAAGATAAGAACGTAAATGTCATATTACTGGCATGGTTATAGTCCGTGCGTCTGCTGGGTAAGTGGTAGGCGCCAGGACTCTGCCCGCTGCCCTCACCACCGCCCACGTGGGTACAGCGCGGACCAGCGACACGTGATCTCTGTCCTTGCTCTGCTGACTCGCAGGATGGGGGCAGGGGGAGATCAGCAGAGCAGTCCTCGACCCTGCCCTGTGCCCACAGCTGCAGTC
>NW_007806536.1:0-1056 GCF_000696425.1 Galeopterus variegatus | reverse complement strand
CCCCTGAGCTTTCTGTCCCTGAATGCTGTCACCTTTCTCCACACTTGGGAAATTTTCAGCCATTATTTTCTTGCATATGACTCTACATCTCTTCCTTTTCCCTCTCCTTCAGGTATGCCAAGTGTGCAGAGGTTATTTCACTTGAAGGAAGCCCATATTTACTGTATTTCTGTTTCATTTTTTCTTATTCTTTTCTCTTTTTGCTCCTCTAATTTGAAATTTCATATGTTTTATCTTCGAGCTCACTGATTCCTCTGATTAAGTCTACTGTGGGGTCTTTCTAATGAGTTTTTCAGTTCAGGTAATGCATTCTTTATTTCTAGAATTTCTTTTTTTTTTTTAATTGATTCAATTCTTTTGTCAAGTTTCTCATTCTGCTCCTGGACTGTTTTCCAGATATCATTTAATTTTCTGTCTGTATTTTCTTGTTACTCCCTGAACATCCTTAAGAGAACTATTCTGAATTCTCTGTCAGACATCTGATAAATCCACTGTCCCTCTGGGTCCACTGCTGGTGCTTCATTTGTTTTCTTTGTTGGTGTCGTATTTCTCTGTTCTTTCTCAATCTGTCTTTACTTTGATGCCTGGGCATTTGAGGAGACTGCTACCTCTGCTAGATTTTATAGGTGTTTTTGGTGGTGTTAGACATTTACTGGTTAATATCATAGGTTTGTCTCCGGTTTGTGGTTTTGGTTAATTACAAAATTGAAGGAACTTCCAGTGGGCACCAGCACTTGACCTCTGAGGTTGCGCTAAATTACTGCTTTGCTGCTGATTCTCTGTGGAAGGCTTTTTGTGCAGACTGGATTTTATTGTTGGCCTTTTAATCACTTCCAGGTCTTGAGAGGTCAGATACACCCAGGCTGTGTGGACATTCTGGCCTGGGACTGAGTCTTTCAGTACACTGTGCCCCCTGCAGTTCTATCACCCTGACCAGTCTCCACTGAGTGGGCCTGTGCTGATCGGAAAGCAGGTCAGCTGCCTACTCTACACCCCAGTGTTTTCCCAGTAGGCCAGCCTCCTCTCACACTCTAAACACTTCCTGTGACGTGGGTC
>NW_007806535.1:0-1056 GCF_000696425.1 Galeopterus variegatus | reverse complement strand
CCTGGGTGCTGAGCCAGCTCCTCCTGCAGGCGCCAGCGGCATGGGGTCCTACCACGGCAGGGAGAGCTTCGAGACCTTCTCTCACCACCGCTCGTGCCTGCTGCGGTCTCTGCTGAACGACGAGGTCTACAAAGCCAGATACCACCCCAGCCCGGCCAAGGTGACAGCTGGGGACAGGGGGCTGCGGGGGACTGGGCTGCGCAGAGCAAGCGCTTGGCCTGGGCCTCACTGCCCACGTGTCCTTCCCACAGATGACCTGGCACTGAGGAGGGGCCACCCTGCCGGGCCCCCATGCTGAGCGCCACTTCTGGAGCCTGGGCCCCAGCCCCCTGCTCCTCTGCCAACCCCAACTGGCCCCCGACCCCCAGGTGGACCTCGGGCCTCACCCTTCCATGTCCCCAAACCTTGCTAGACACACAGAGACCAATAAAGTTCTGCAGCTCAGCACATGGTGTGTGCGAAGTTCCTTCAGCCCTCACCCCTCCAGTCTAGCCCAGCCACTGTCCCTCGTCCTTTTAGACTTTGGGGTGTCAGGTGCATTTCTGGTGTGTCCAGCCGAGGAGAGACCAAGGAGGCTGAGCCTTGGTGACAAAGTGGCTCAGACACGGGAGGGCAGGGGTTGCTCCATGAGACCGTGCCGTGGTCAGCACAATCCCCTGGTGATTTCAGAGCCAGGGCAGAGCTGCCACCCGTGGTGCCCTCCACGGCTTCTCGGGCAGCGGCTGGCCCACGGCTTCCAAATGGGGCTGAGGAGACAGGACAGGCCAGTGAGGGCGTCCAAGGCAGCACGTGGGTGTGTGTGACAGGCGGCCAGAGGGCCGGGGCATGGGGGACAGGCTGGCCGAGCCGGGCCCGCCCTGCCGGGGCTTCCTGTGCAGACCCTGACCATAGAAGCAAAGCCCGGGTGGCCGGGACCCACCATGAAAGCCATCAGCAGGTGTGCTGGCCACCCGGCCGGCCCCCTCCTGCAGCAGGTCTCCCCTCGTCCTGGGTGATTCCTGTCACCCAGCACCTCACACCTCATTCACAACCCCAAACACACAAAAGCAAACGAAA
>NW_007806534.1:0-1056 GCF_000696425.1 Galeopterus variegatus | reverse complement strand
GGTGGGCAGTGAGTGTCCTGCTGCATGGAATAAGAGGAGCAGGAGATGTCCTAAGACAAGCGGCCCTGCCTGGCACACCCCTGGGCATGGTCAGGGTCAGCGCCACGCCAGCAGATGACAAGTGCACAGGATGAGGATCTCTGAGGGAGAGGGGACATGCAGCCAACACAGTGAGAGGGCACATGTGTTCTTCCAGGCAGACTGAGGTCTACATGGTGGGAGCCCACACAGCAGGAGATGCAGCCCCCGCCTACCTCAGGGGGCTTGGCTTCCACACTGTCAGGGCTGCCAGGCTGGGGCTTTGGGCTCTCATGTTTCTCATCTGTAAAATGGGCATAAGAAACCCCTTCCCCTGGAGGCACTGGGCCTCCAGAAAGGTACACTACACCAATGGCCCTGTCCCCCGCACTCTGGGTCGTCACACCCTGGCTCTAGGATGGTTGCAGGAGTCGGACAGAGTATGAAGGATGAGCATCTTCTGCCCTGGCCTTGGAGCTGCTGCCCCACACGCTGGGCATCCTCACTAGTCAAGGGCATCGGGGGTACCTCCAGCCATGCCCTGCCCCAGGAAGACCTAAACCAGTTTTACCAAAAGGCAGGAACAGGGAGTACGAGCAAGGACAAAGGGGCCATTCCAACGGGACCCCATGGAGCTCTGGGTCCAGTGAGGACAAAGCCATCTGGACAGCGTGGGGAGATGGGCATTGACTGTCACGACTGAGGGAGTCGCACAGCGGACGTTGCTCAGCTCTATGGCCTATGACCCCTCCCCAACTTGAGCCATGAGCAAGTCTGACTGTGTAACCACCTGAGACCGTCTAGTCCCCACCTTCTGCCCCCAGCCATTTCCTTCCAGGAGGTGGGAGGAAGGAAGGGGAACCGGGCAGTGGAGTTGGCTCTGAGGTGCCAGGAGCTTTCCTCATGGTGACCCTGAGAGGGAGGCAGACCCCATATGAGAGACAGGAAGACTGAGACCAGGGGGCCTGAGCCATATCACATGGCAGGGCCGGGCTGCAGCCCCAAGTGGGAGCATGCAGCTCTCCTAAGAATATGAGC
>NW_007806533.1:0-1056 GCF_000696425.1 Galeopterus variegatus | reverse complement strand
TATTCACACAACCTGTTCTATTTCTTTAGATGAAGGCCCAGTTTCTGTCCCTTAGGTGCTAGAGCACATCAACTGAATCTTCTGAATCAATGGGTGGACACAGGAGGCTAAGGGATCATGATCTGGGTGCCATCCCTTAGGGAGCAGGCCCCAGCGCATCCTTGATTCTTATATTCTGTTCCTGCAAGGGTCACTAAAATACTTTAGCCAGTTCATATATCTTGACCACTACCAATTTTACCACTGACAACTCATTTCTAACATAGTAATGCTAATTAACAAAGTCTCTGATGCTCACTAAAGATAAAGCACTTGGGGCTGGCTGGTTAGCTCAGGTGGTTAGAGTTGGGGCTGATAACACCAAAGTCCAGGGTTCAATCCCTGTACACCCCAGCCTCCTAAAAATAAAAATATAAAGATAAAGCATTTGTAGCTCTAGGGTGGGCTTTCTGATTAGCATGCTGGCCAGCCTCCTGAGCGAATGGTGGAATTGCTAAGAAGAGCATGTGACCCACTTGCATTACACATACAAGGGTACTTCAAAAAGTTCATGGAAAATAGAATTAAAAGATAATATAAATCTTTCCATGAAATTTTCAAAGACCCACTCGTACTACAGAGCACATAGCCTCTGCAATGGCAAATGAATATCTTTGCAGTCTCAGTTATTAAAGCTTATAACCATTTTACACACCCATATATACAAGAGAAACATGATAACAAATTTCCTGTTTCCATACATATATGTATATATTTTTTTTCCTTTTTGTCTTTTTTTACTGACCGGCAACGGGATCGCAACCCTCGGTGTTGCGCCCGCACCGCGCTCAGCCAGTGAGCGGGAACTGGTCTCCACATGGGATCCGAACCCTCGGTGGTAGCGCCACTGCGCTCCCAAGCAGCGCACTCTCCAGTGCGCCACTGGGCCGGCCCAATCCATACATATTTTAATTCCAATGAAGAGAAGGCATAAAATTTATGACAACTAAATATTTTCCATTTATTGTTTGATTATCCATTTTATTATTCTCTTTGCCTTCTCTTTCAATATTGAAC
>NW_007806532.1:0-1056 GCF_000696425.1 Galeopterus variegatus | reverse complement strand
GTTTGTATACCTTCTTTCGTAAGCTGTCTGTTCAAGTTTTCACCCTGTTTTAAAAATCAGGGTTTTTTTTTATTATTTAAAAATCAGAATTTCTTTGTATTTTATGGACACAATGTATGGCATATATATACATGTGTGTATACGCACATACATACATATAAAAATATTTTTTCCTAGTGTGTGGCTTACTATTTATTTTCATGATGGTGGCTTTTGATGTGCAAACATTTTACAGTTTGAGGTAACATAGTTTATCAATGTTTTTCTTTTCTGGTTAATGCTTTCTATGTCCTTCTTGAAAATTTTTTGCCCACTGCAAGGTTGTAAGCATTTTCTTCTATGTTCTTTTCCTTGCAACTTTATCATTTTACCTTTACATTTTAGTTTATGACCCATCTCAAATTGATTTTTTGTGTATGGTGCCAGGTGGGGGTCAAGGTTCTCTATCTCTCCTATCTCCTTTTTTTTATGTATATGATATTCAGTTATTTCAACCCAGTTGTTGAAGAGATTTTCATTTTCCCATAAATTGCTTTGATGGCCTTGTCAAAAGTCACTTGATTGTACGTGTATGGGTCTATTTCTGCACTCTATTCTGTTTCTAGTCCTGTTTTCTAAGTGTTAGTAGTGATTTTGAAATAGGAATGGATTGAGATTCTTAGATATATAGAGATTTATGAATTAGTGTAGTACCATAGTAAAGATTTTTTACCATCCGAAGACGTTTTCTTGTGTTTAGTGAACACAAGATCATTTGTTTGATTCTCATGGGAGTACTCTAGGGGAAGAGCCAGAGTGTTTAGTGTGTTTTGCTTTTACTTGCTGCTTTAAGCAACATCTTCCAAAAATGAGATGAAGTCAGGCAACAATTAGCTGGTTTGAGAGAGAATAGAGAATCTAGAAATGTAGGGGCTGGCGGAGTTGGAAAAACCAACTATTCCTGAACCCCAGTATGCTGCCACCTTTTTACTCAAGCCTAGTATTTCTTTTTTCTTTTTCTTTTTTTGTCTTTTTTTGAGATCGGCCGCACGGCGCTCAGCCAGTGAGTGCACCGAC
>NW_007806531.1:0-1056 GCF_000696425.1 Galeopterus variegatus | reverse complement strand
CGCCGCTCGGCCGTGTGTCCTCCGCGCTCGGGCTCTCGGGCGAGAACTGCCCCTAGGAGGTCGAGGCTGGGATGGGCAGTCCGTGCAAGCTACCGAGGGCGTCCGGGGCCTTGCCGCCAGGGCTGGGTGGCTTCCGGTCGGCCACTGCGGAAGGAAGCACAGGGGCGTCGGGTCACTGGCTAGCGCCGGGGGGGACGAAAGCCCCGGGGACCGGGACGCCCGCAGAGCGCGGCGGCAGAGCGAGGGTCGGGGCCGTGACCCTTCCCGTGCGCCGCGACCCTTCAAGGCTTTGGAAGAAGGAAGCAGAGACCCGCGCTCTCCAAGGTCCCCTTGTCGCACGCGGGCTCCCAGCGGTCCCCCTTAAGGGAGCCACTTGTAAGCAGAGCCTTGGCAAGTGGGTGTCCTCGCAAGGCCGTTTTGCAGTCGCGCCCTGGCCGCTGGCCGGATGCAGTTGTCTTGGGCCCTCAGCCCCCTCACCGCCTTCTCAGTAAAGAAGGCCAGGGGCGCAGGGGACAGGGAGGTTGTCACACCTGAAGGAGACTTCGGCGGGTGGGGGCGGGGAGCTGACACCCACCCCGGACCCCAGCGGCGCACACAGGTGCGAGGGGCAGCCAGTGCGTCGCGTCCGCTGACACCCGCGGCTCGAGGACAAATCGTGTGGGAAGTGGGTGACCAAAGATTCCCCACGGGATGGCCCGGGTCCCTCTGACATGGGAAGTGGTCGCACTTGAAGTGAGCAGCCGACTTCGTTGTGCCCACGAGGTCCAGGGATCCCGATTCGCTCAACACTGTGGGCACAGCACGTCCTGGGGCCTATGGGACTCCAGATTAGGTGACAGTGGGCTTGCTGGTCAGGCGGTATTCTGCGCGTTGCTCTATTATTTAAGGTTTCGGGAAAGGGCCCAAGTTTTGCTACTGGAGGCCAGAAAGTGACGGCACGATTGTTCAACCCTGTTTTCCCGTCCCACTCCCGGGACGCTCAGCTTCTCCTTCACCAGGCTTGCTTATACCTATAGGGGGCCTATTTCAATTTTCCTTTTTCCCCCAAGAAGTCCT
>NW_007806530.1:0-1056 GCF_000696425.1 Galeopterus variegatus | reverse complement strand
ATACCACATCCCCATTCCAGACAGGAAAGTCCCAGGTATTTCTCCCTATACCTTCTGATCAGAACTGTACCAAAAGGGGTGGTGGGTCAGTGCGCTGGGCACATTGTTGTCCTGAACTAAAAGCAGATTCTGTTAGTAAGAGGTGCGAAAGTCAATTAGGTAAGCAGCTGAGTGTCTGCCACAACTGGAAACTCACTGCAAGGATGATTTCCTGTTAGGGCTGGTGTGATAGTCAGCCAACTCATATTTATGAAGTATCTGCTTTGGTCTTAGAGGTACCAATAAATGAGGAGCACAACACTGTTGCCTTAGGATACTTACCTTTCAGAAGATGAGATGGATGGGCAAACAAATAATTCCAACATGCTATGATGGAGATATGCTCATTGGAGTTTTGAGATGTCAGTGGTATGGCTAAGACACACAAATTTTAGTTCTGATAGTATTAAGAGGAATATGAACAACTAGTAGTAATAATAATGATTAATTTGTATTGCATATTTACTATGTCAGGCATTTTTTCTAAATTATATAGAAATAATATTCAGCCTGATGGCTTTGTATCCCATTTATAGCCAAGTCAGTGAGTCAAAATGAAATTAAATGGTTTGCCCAAGGTCAAATACTTAGCAAGTTACAGAGCTGGGATTTGACCCCAGACAGTCTGCTATCAGAACCCTTTTAATCTGCATCCTGTACTAAAGAAGGCTTGTTTTTGTTTGTTTTGCTGTTTTGCTTTTGCAAAAGCAATCCAGAAGTTTCTTTGGCTGTTGTCAGTGGTATAGAACCCTTTTGGCTCATTCAGCATTCATCATGTTTTAAAAGTTGGCCTTACCCAGGATCGGCAGGTGTCAGCTTGGTCACGTAATTGCACAGGACACTGCATTAGAATCTTTTCCCTTAGGAAAGAGTAAATTGCAGTTAACCAAATATTCACATTTCTTTAACAGTTGTGAAATAGAGTACTTTTCACTATGTCATTCTTTGGCTAAACTATGTCATTCTTTGGCTAAACTATTCTCTTTATCCCTAATCTTAACCAGGATTCAGTCATCA
>NW_007806529.1:0-1056 GCF_000696425.1 Galeopterus variegatus | reverse complement strand
GATTCAATGCAATCCCCATCAAAATACCAATGACATTCTTCACAGAAATAGAAAATACAATCCTAACTTTCATATGGAAGAACAAAAGACTCCAAATAGCTAAAGCAATCCTGAGCAAAAAAGTATAAAGCTGGAGGCATTACACTATCTGACTTCGAATTAGACCACAAAGCTAAAGTAACCAAAATAGCATTGTACTATTATAAAAAGAGACACTTGGTCCAATGGAACAGAATGACCAATGGAACAGAATAGAGAATGGAGAAATAAACCCACATTCTTTCAGCTAACTGATATTTGACAAGGGCAAGAGGAGCATACATTGGGGAAAGGACTGCGGCACCAAGAACATACATTGGATAAAAGACTGCCTCTTCAATATGTGGTGCTGGGAAAACTGGACATCCATATGTAGAAGAATGAAACTAGACCCGTACCTCTTGCTGTATAGCAAAATCAACTCAAAATGGATTAAAGACTTAAATATAAGAACTGCTACTATAAAACTCTAGAGAGGAAACAGAGAGAAACAAGAAAGCTTGGTAAAGACTTTATGAATAAGACCCCCCCAAAACACAGGCAACAGAAGAAAAAATCAACAAATATGACTATACCAATCATATTTGAAAAGCTTCTGCACAGCAAAAGAAACAATTAATAGAGCAAAAAGACAACTGACAAAATGGGAGAAAATATTTGCAAACTATGTACCCAACAAGGGAGTAATATGCGGAATATACAAGGAACTCAAACAATGTGACATAAAAAAACGAATAACCTGATGAAAACATGGATAAAGGAGCTGAACAGGCATTTCTCAAAGGAAGATATCCAAATGGCCAACAGATACATGAGAAAATGCTCAACATCACCAAGCATCAGGGAAATGCAAATCAAAACCACAGTGATATATCATCTCACACCAGTTATACTGGCTATTATCAAAAAGGCAGAGAATAATAAATGCTGGTAAGGATGAGGAGAAAGGGGAAACCTCCTACACTGTTGGTGGGACTGTAAATTAGTGCAGGTGTTATGGAAAAAACTAGGGATGTT
>NW_007806528.1:0-1056 GCF_000696425.1 Galeopterus variegatus | reverse complement strand
CAGCTAGGCTTCAGGGGGTCCTTTGTATGTGGCACCACTCTGTGGAATTTCCTGTTTGTTCAGCTTTGGTTGCTTGACAAGGCTTCCCAGAATTAAACAGCCTAACCTTTTGGCTTAGTATGCCTTTGGGAGGTTCTGAGGGCCCTGGAGTTTCTCAAAGGACATGTTAAAATACATCAAAATTAACTGGTTCATTTAAAGGGCATTGTCAGTACTAAAGATGTTTTTGATACATGTTCCCAGTATGGGTTGGCTTGATTTAATTTTGTTGTTGATTCTTTCTTATTAGTGATGTGTGCATTGACCCATTGTGGCTGTGGTCATGCTCTTGTACATGTGGAATAAAGTTGTTATGTTGTAATTTTATCCACATCCCCCAGGGAGTCACTGGGTCCAAGTGCAGTGGTGTTTACAACTAACTGATCACAACTAGTTACAGATTTCTTTGTTTTTTCCCCATTCCCACAGTTTCACTTGATTTACCAAGAACATGTTTCCTTAGTAATAATAAGAATGATATAGTGTGTTTTTGTTAGCTTGATTAGGATCATTTAATTTTTCACTTTGTCCCCTGTGCTGTTCCTGGAGTCAGTTGGCAGAGATATGAAACGTTTTGTTATAGAGATAAAGAAGTAAAATAGTATAAGAACATAAACAAGTTTTGATATTAACAGGTTTGTTTTAGTTTAGTTTATAATTTAGAATCATTTAACAGTAATAGAGATTTATTGTTACATGTTATTATATAAAATCATGATATAAGTAATATGGTTTTAGTTGGTTAAGAATTAGCATAGTTTATATAAACATAAACATTATTAAATTGCTAAGCATAAATATTAGTAAGATTAGATAAAAATTTTAAATGTAAGTTTACATATAAGTTAAGAAGGTTAATAATTATAGTTCAGACTAAAAGTCTGACGCTTTAAAGCCAGGCATGCTACTATTGTATAATTTCCTGGCCACAAGCCACAGACTTTGGAGTGAACTATTGATGCGTGAGTAGATGTTTTTGTCATTTTGACCTTTCCTTTTCAATAGAAACGAAATAAA
>NW_007806527.1:0-1056 GCF_000696425.1 Galeopterus variegatus | reverse complement strand
TCTTATGAAAGTGTGTTGGAAACTGTCACGTGTTATCTCTGCATATCTTGAAATGATCGTATGATTTTTCTTTTTCTGTTAATATGGCGTTTTACAATGATTGATTTTTGGATATTGAAACTATCTTGTATTCTTACCATAAATCCTACTTGGTCGTAGTGGATAATCCTTTCATATGTTGCTGGGTTTAGTTTGCTGGTATACTGTCAAGGATTTTTCCATCTGTCTTCATAAGAGATACTGGTCTATACCTGTCTTGTGATGTCTTTGGTTTTGGTATCAGGGTAATACTGGCAATATAGAATGAGTTGGGAAGTGTCCCTTCCTCTTAAATTTTCTGGAAAATTTTGTGAAGAATCCCTGTTAATTATTGCTTAAGTGTTCTATAAAATTTTCCAATGAAGCCATTTGGGTATGGGCTCTTCTTTATGGGAAGCAATTACTTTCATGTTACTAATTAAATATCTTTACTGGTTTAGGTCTATCCAGAATTCCTTTCCTTTTTTTTTTTTTATCATGCAGTTGATTAGTTCATGCCATTCTCGGAATTGGTCCATTTTATGTAAGTTATCTAATTTTTAGCATGTAGTTTTTTATAATAATCTCTTATTAGCCTTTTATTTGTTTGTGCAAATTTGAGAGTGATGTTTTTTGTTTAATCCCTGATCTTCGGTATTTTAGCATTTTCTTTACTTTTTTTTTTTCCGGGTTTTTCTTTTGCATCTAATATGGGAACTTTTCTTTAGATGTATGCTGAGGCTCATTCAACACATTTGAAAATGCACTAATTGAAGTATAACCGACATACAAAAAATTGCAGTTTTTAAATGTGCAATGTGATGCAGTTTATAATATGCCTACACTCATGAAATTATCAGCACAATCAAGATACTAAACATAACTGTTATCTGCCAAATTTCTGTATGGAGTTGTGTAATCACCCCTCCTGACCCTCTCTTTTTAAATTCAGTGTTATTGTTAATACAGTTAGTGTTTTTTTTTTTTTTTTTTTTTTGGCTTTTGTCTTTTTTCCGTGTCCGGCAACGGATCGCAACC
>NW_007806526.1:0-1056 GCF_000696425.1 Galeopterus variegatus | reverse complement strand
AGGAAGTTATTTTTAAATAGGCAGCCCTTTGGAAATCTAAAATCACCAAAAATTGCAGCTTGCTTTTTTATATAGCAGAGATTCAAGACATGAAAATCTGTACAAGTAGGGGAATAAATCTAAGGGGTATTAAAGTACAATTGATTTATTCAACAAACATATCTACATATTCTTTGTTTGTGGAACTTCTACCATATGCCAGGCACTGTTCTAGAACTTACAATACACTAACTAAACATATGTATGTATATGTATATATGATTTCACCACTGTACTTTAATCACTTTTACTTAAAAATGTATGCCTGAAAAAATTTTTTTTTTAATTTTGTTTTTAAAGATATTTTTGCTGGGTACAGAATTCTGTTGATGGATCATTTTCTCTCAGTAGTTTACAGATGTCACTCCAATGTCTTTTCATAATTTGATTAGAAAGTGCCTTCGGGTAGTTTTCTTTGTGTTTCTTGTACTAGAGTTTCATTAAACTTCTTGGATCTGTGGGTTTACAGTTTCCATCAAATATGAAAAATTTTCAGCCATTATTAAATCAAATATTTTTCCTTCTCCTTTTCCTCTCCTATAGGAATTCCAATTTCTTGTATAGTAAGTCACCTGAAATTGTCCCACAACTTATAGACGTCCTCTTTATTTGGTAAACAAACAAAATTCTCTTTTCTCTCTGTGTTTCATTTTGGATTGTTTCTATTATTATGTCTTTAAGTTCACTAATATTTTCTTCTGTAAAGTATAATCTGGCATTAATGATATCCAGTAATTATTCCATCTTCACACATTGCAGTTTTCAACTCTTTAAGTTTGATCTGGGTTTTTTTCCTATTTTCCATGTTCCTAACTTTTTGAAACTCTGAATTTCAGTAATCATAACTCTTTCTAATGTCCTTGCCTGCTAATTCCAGCATCTTTGTCAGTTCTGGTTTGGTAGGTATTGACTGATTCATCTCCACATTATGGGTCAAATTTTCTTATTTCTTATTGCATGGTGGTAATTTTTTTTTTTTTCCTTTTTGTCTTTTTTTTACTGACCGGCAACGGGATC
>NW_007806525.1:0-1056 GCF_000696425.1 Galeopterus variegatus | reverse complement strand
TGTCAGGCCGAATGCTGCAGAGGGAATGCCAGTCCATCTGGGCAGGGGACTCCCTGGGACTACAGGGAGGTCCAGCTAGAGATGACAGGGCATCGCAGCAGAGGGGGCTGTCAGAGGTGGGAGGTGAGCCGGCTCAGGCACAAGAGCCGGAAGGCAGGGCCTAGGAAGGGTATTGAGGCAGACACTCAATTTCCAGACCCAGGATTAAAGTGGCCACTGAAACAACAAATGCGGACTTCAGGAGTTTACTCAGTGCTCAGTAACTCAGACACCACCAACCCATAGAGAACCTTTATGCAGATTAGAAGGCACTGCCTTCCCACCTGGGTGGGCCCATCCCACAGGCACTTGGCTTGGTGTGCAGAGGCCCCTTTTGGGTGAACAATATGGTGCCCCTCCTGTGGACTGAGGCAGCCCTACCCAGGGGGCATGGCTTGGCGAGGGGAGCGTGGCTGGGTTTCAGTTCACACTCAGCTCTTCTGCCAGGAGCCTTTGTTCTTGCATTCTGGCACAGAATGCAAAACTGTACACAGCAGCCCTGTCTCCAGACTTACCTTGGGGTCAGGATACCTCGGCCTTGGAGATGGTGTGGATGGCCCCAACCGTGGGCCACATAGCACTCACTGGCACTTACTTTGTCACCTTCAAACTGTGTGACAACTCATGTACATGGTCCTTCCTGAGTCGTCTCTGATCCTTGCCAGGATGCTGCGAGGATGGTACTGTTAACATCCATGTTTTAGAGATTAGGAAAAGGAAGCTCAGAGAGGATAGGAAATTTACCTAAAGTCACACAGCAAGAGATAGATAGTCGAGCTGGGGCTAAGAACACTCCTCCTGACTTAGCAACCCAAAAAGAACCCATTCCATGTGGAGCATTTAGCAAACAGTCAGCATTTTAGAGCAAAGAAGGCCATGCTGGTTTTCCAGTCTAACCACGCAAGTGAGAAATCTTAGGTTTGGAGAGGTTTTGTGACTTGCCCAAGATCACATAACTGTTTAATGAAAAAGCCTTATGTGGAATCAGGTTTCTGCCTGCTCAGGTCACTGCCCTGT
>NW_007806524.1:0-1056 GCF_000696425.1 Galeopterus variegatus | reverse complement strand
AAAAAATAGCTCAATTATTTTAAAATATTGAACAGAATATTCAACAGAAATGCTAAACCACCTATTAATGCAATCACTCTCTTTGATTGCACCTACACTCATTTTGAATATCACTATGGAAACTAAGGAAACTGTCCTTAGTGAAACATAATGGGGCTTTTAAAAATACATTTCAAAATCACCTACAAACAATTGCCTCCACATGGAAAGCTATAGAAATAATTTCTCCCTTTTATAATTAATATAAGCCAGTCACTCAGCAAAGAGCAGTGAGCTGCTTTTGAATAAAAAAAAAATTATCTGCAATATTTCTTCAGATTGGAACAAATGTGAATAAGCATGCTTTATTTTTGTATTTGTCTCTCTGATTATTCTGAACTAAGACAGACAAAATGAGAATATGCTCAGATACAAGGGTCATTTGAGTTCAAGTTATTCCAAACTCAGCTAAAACAGGAAATGCTAGGATTCTCATGAGAAATTAGTTATATTTATTGAAGAAAAGGCATTTAGAAATAAACTTTATGTCAGTTGATTTTTTTTTTTAGGAAGCTGAAAGTCTGTTTGAGAGAGAGGAATGGATGTGTAGTTCGTCTAGTACTAAAGATCGGAAGAAGCAACTTACTTGGTTCCTGGAGGACAAGAGACTGTATTTTGATTATCACTCTATTTTAGCATCTAGTCGAGCATGTAGGATAAGTGTTCGTAATGTTTATAAAATGTTGAACAAAAGAGTAAATGAATACAAACCTAAACGAGAGAAGCTAAATTCTTAGTAGAAATTCATTGGTAATGGCCACAGAATGATTTGAGGCTTGCAGAGGAAAGACAAGGAACGAAAGCATTTGATGATGCTTTGTGATGATCTAATCCAGTGATTTTTAACCTTGGATGCACTTTGAAAAAGTAATGAGTTTTAATCCATACCTCCTGAAAATTGGATTTAAGTGGTCTAGGGTATGACTCAGGCATCTTTTTGGTGAATACACTTTCATATCTTCTCTTTCCAAACTGCTTACTTAGATTGAAGGATCCAATTCTATAGTTTTAAAGCAC
>NW_007806523.1:0-1056 GCF_000696425.1 Galeopterus variegatus | reverse complement strand
TGAATGGACAAAATTCCCCAATCAAAAGACACAGACTAACTGACTGGATTAAAAAGACTGACCCAAGTATATGCTGTCTTCAAGAGACCAAATTCACTTGTAAAGACACTCATAGACTAAAAGTGAAGGGATGGAAAAAGTAAGAGACCCACCTCACCTGTAAAGACACTTATAGACTAAAAGTGAAGGGATGGAAAAAGATATACCATGCAAATGGAAACCAAAAATGAGCAGGAGTAGCTATTCTTATATTGGACAAAATAGACTTTAAACCAAAAAACATTGAAAAAGACAAAGAAGGCCATTTTATAATGATAAAGGGAACTATCCAGCTAGAAGACATAACAATCATAAACATGTATGCACCCAATACCGGAGCATCCAGATATATCAAGCAAACACTCTTCGACCTAAAGAAGGAGATACGTCCTAATACATTAATAGTGGGTGATCTAAACATCCCTCTTTCAGTATGGGACAGGACTTCCAGGCAACAAGTCAACAAAGAGACACAGGATTTAATCTACACCCTAAACCAACAGGACTTGGCAGATATATACAGAGCATTTCACCTAACAGCTAAAGAATACACTTTCTTCTCATCAGCTCCTGGTACATTCTCCAGGATAGACCACATATTAGGTCACAAATCTAGTCTCAGAAAATTTTAAAAAATTGAAATCATTCAAACAATCTTTTCAGACCATAACAGACTAAAACTAGATAAACAATAAGCAAAGTGCTGGAAGCTATACAAATACATGGAAAATAAAAAATAGGCTCCTGAATGACCTATGGGCCCAAGAAGAAATTAAACAGGAAATCAAAAAAATTCTAGAAACTAATGAAAATAAAGATACATCATACCAAAACTTGTGGGATACTGCAAAAGCAGTACTAAGAGACAAATTTATTTCAGTAAATGCTTATATCAAAAACATGGAAAGGCTTCAAATAAACGACCTAACCCTATGCCTCAAAGAACTTGAGAAGCTACAACAATCCAAACCTAAAGGTAGTAGATGGAAAGAAATAATTAAGATCAGAGCAGAACTA
>NW_007806522.1:0-1056 GCF_000696425.1 Galeopterus variegatus | reverse complement strand
GACCGGGACCGGCAACGGGATCGCAACCCTCGGTGCTGCGTTCGCACCTCGCTCAGCCAGTAAGCGGGAACCGGTCTGTATGTGGGACCCGAACCCTCGGCAGGAGCGCCGCCGCACTCCCAAGCGGCGCACTGTAGCAGTGCACCACCGGGCCGGCCCTTACCTATTTTTCTGAAATTCACAACTTAATAAGAAAAAAAGGAAATCAGTAAAATTTTTAAAAAGCTCATACTAAAAGAACCATTGGTACTTGTCTAGTTATTCTAAACTTTAACAGTATAAAGATGTAATAAATATTTATAATGAAACAGCATGATTTTAAATACTACATTTGAAAAATTAAATAACCCAAATTTTTAATGAATGCTCAATGTTCCACAAAGTAGACTTGACATTATTTACTTATTTTTCAACCGTCAGATATTAAGACACTTTCCAGTATTTTTTCTTTTACACTTATCACAGTAACATTTTCAAGAATATGATTTTTTTCACATAAAAAAAATTCTAAATAAAATTAAAGACAGATATCATTTCAAAGAGCTTTCCAAGTGATTTAATGTTACAAGTACCATTTCCATTCAATTGTCCTATAACCTTACTAGTAGTACCAGGTAAAAAAAAAATTTTTAATAGTTTTGCCACTTTAATTTACACTTTCCCATTACTGACAACTGCTATTCTCTTTTCCCCTACTTGTCCATATCTTTCCCCATTTATCTACTAGAATCTTCATATTCTCAAATTTTATATTTTGACATATTTTAAAATATTAATACCTCATACTCACTCATTCTTTTTTTCTAATTTTATTTTCAATTTTAATGTTTGTTATTTTTGGTTATACAAATATCTAAAATGATGAATCTATACGTATATTCCTTTAAGAGTGTCTATTTTAAAACAACAGAAAACTACTCTCTTCAGAAATCTGAAAAACACATTATGCTGTGGTCTGATACCTGATCCATAAAACTATTTCCACATTTAATTTTTATAGAGCTGTATTACTCCATATCTGCTGCTTATAACATCAGTACCTGAAACTGGATAGCT
>NW_007806521.1:0-1056 GCF_000696425.1 Galeopterus variegatus | reverse complement strand
TGGCACAAATTCAATATTTATTTTTAATGAATAAATGAATGGGACAATAAATTAATGGGACAATAAATATATATATATTTAAATAGATAAATAAATGGGACACTATGTATAAAATTTCATGTCATATCCAAAATTTGGTAGAATTTCATATATGTAATCCTGTATTCTTCCCTTTGGTCTTAACTTAATTTAGACCAAATTATTATGGAAACAAAATTAATTGCATGTTGTATTCTACCTCTGATATATTAATTTGTATTTTTATTTTTAAGACGAGGCTTGAAAGCTACAGTATATTTGACATTAACAGACAAAACTTGGTATAAATGAAATTACTATTTGCAGATTAATGCTAGTTTTACACTACAAATAGTGATTATTTTAAAATATACTAAGTAAATTATATTAATCTTCCAACTAAAAAGCCTTTAAGTGTGCATACCAAACCAATTAAAATATCACGGAAATAGATTTAACTATATTTCTAACAGCAAAGCCAGTCAAAGTATATATATGAAGGAGAGATTTTAAAAAGTTTCAATGGGAATGTTTTACAGAAATTTAAATATTACTAATGTCAGTCCTGAAAAGGTATCAAGAGAATTACATTGTTTTAGAAGTAACATAATTCCTGCACATGGCTTAATTATCTAAACAAAAGCATATCGTTTTTGTTAATTGATAAATACATATACAAAAAGTGCTTCAAAGTTAAGGATAATAGCCTGAGTGTTTATTAAACTGAGGCTACAAATAAGAAAGTTGGATTTATTAATTTATCTATACTTTGCATATGAATTATTAATATCCTTTTATAAATATTCAATATTTAGTTGTTTTTAATAACTAGTTTCTCAGCCTATTTCATTTTAAAAATTAGCACTTAAAATTTTGAAAGTAAATATGAGTATTAGCCCTATCGGCACTTTAATAATCCGTAACATATTTTTGTTTGTGTTCTAGGAAAACAATGCAGTAGAAAAGTATGTTCAACAGGCTAGAAATGCTCAAATACCTACATCACATTAGGAGGGGAATGTTTGAGGTTGAAAAAAA
>NW_007806520.1:0-1056 GCF_000696425.1 Galeopterus variegatus | reverse complement strand
TTTTTTCACCACTCGTCCCTGCCTGGAGATGCTTCCTCCATCCCTGCCTGCCTGTCTCGCTCGCCTTTCTGGGAATGCAGAGCTCTCAACTCAGAGGTCTTGGGGGCGGGAGGGCCTCATCCTTGGGCCAGTGAGCAGTGAAGGACAAGTTGTGGGAACACGCTGAGCCATGCAGAGACCCACTGCGGCATATGTTCCGCATGTTGTTAGACAGATTACCAGGGGAGCTTTTGTGCTCAGGATTCCAGTCCATTGGTGTCTGTGTGCAGACCCAAAATTGGTGGGCAAAGAAGCCGTCCCAAGCAGTCTCAGGGTAGCCTCGACCTTCTGTGACCGAAAGATGTTGGAAAGGAGCTTCTACCCCCAAAATACCCTCCTTGTTAGTTTCCTGCTAAATTTGTGATAATTTGATAATTTGTGTTGTTTCAGCCACTAAATTTGTAAATTGTCACAAATTTAGTGGCTGAAACAACACAAATTTATTCTCTTACAGTTCTGGAAGTCAGAAGTCCATGCTGGGTCTTATGGGGCTAAAATCAAAGGCTCTAGGGAAGAATTATGTTCTTGCCTTCTAGCTTTTAGAGGTCTCCTGGATTTCCTGGCTCATGGTCCCTTCTCCATCTTTAAAGTGTGTCAGTCCAGCATCTGCTTCTGTCATCCTGTCATGCCCTCTCCTCTCTCTCCTTCTGACCCTCCTGCCTTGCTCTAATAAGGCCCCTTGTGATTATATCAGGCCTACCCAGATAATCCAGGATAATCTCCTTATCGCAAGATCCTTCATTTAATCACACCTGCAAAGTCCCTTTTCCATATAAGGGAACATATTCACAGGTTCTGAGGATTAGAATGTGGACATCTTCTGGGGGTAGGGCAGAGGCACCATTTAGCCCACCACACCTCCCCACTACTAAATGAGAGACATTCCTTTGGGTCTTAAATTTCATATGCTTAAGAGTCCCTTCTAAAATGCAAACACTCCTGGTTAAGCTGATGCTGAGAGTGTTTGAGAGAGCCCTGCCTGCTTTTGAGCTCCCCTCTGCCATTAACACTATTCAA
>NW_007806519.1:0-1056 GCF_000696425.1 Galeopterus variegatus | reverse complement strand
CTCCCAAGCAGCACACTGTAGCAGTGCGCCACCGGGCCGGCCCAGGATAACAAAAGTTTGAGGTCTAGTTCTGCATAGGCTTTTCAATACCTCAGATGTTATTTATCTTTCTTTTATGTCTTCTCTCAGCTACCTGCTCATTTCTTCATCATACTCCTACCTTACCATCATAGCTCCACAGATTGAATCCCCAATCCAGTCTACATACCTAACCCTCTGAACCTCAGTTTGCTCAGCAGTCAAATGGGGCTAATAATAGCACCAACATCATAGCGTTGTTTTGGGGATTAAATGAGATAATCCACGTAAAGCACTTACCTATCTGGCACATAATGCCAGTGAATATTAATATTGTTATTTTGGTAACTCATTCACAAAGTAATTTTTGAATTATTCATATCAGATAGACTCATCCCCCACCCTACCCCCACACACAAAGACACTAAAACCCTCCCTAAAACTCTCCCCAGAAATGCTTTCCCTGCAGAACTGGTTAACATGATTGGGTCTCATGGTAAAATCTTGATATTTTATCTAATTATAAAATATGCATCCCTCTTCCCTAGCATTTCCACTTCCAGGAATTTAACCTATAAAAATATTTTCAACAAGTATACAAATATATATGTACAAGGAAACTGTAATGATGAAAAAATGAAAAACAAGCCACAATGTATGCTCATTCAATGGAATACTATGCAGCTGCTAAAAAGAATGAAATAGATCTATACATAGATCCAGAATAAGATCTACAATGCATTTTTAAGTGACAAAAGAAAGCTGCAAAATTGCATGTATTGTATAACATGGTTGGGTTAAAACATTTAAATATATGTATGCATGCTACTGTCTGAATATTTGTGTCCCTCCAAAATTCATACTTAAATCTAATCCCTGTTGTGTATTAAGAAGTGGGGCCTTTAGGAGGTGATTAGGTCATGAGGGCTCTGCCCTCTCATGAATGATATTAGTGCCCTTAAAAAGGAGGCTTGAGGGAGCCTTCCTCCCCTCCCACCATGTGAGGACGCAGGAAGAAAGCACCATCTTTGAAGCAGA
>NW_007806518.1:0-1056 GCF_000696425.1 Galeopterus variegatus | reverse complement strand
CCTAGCTGTTACCTTGGACATTGCTCCTGTTCTGGATGGTCTGCATCACCTCTCTTCTATCCCGCTCCCCTGAGACCCCAAGCCTAACTTTTTTGGTATGTAGCAAAGCCCCTTGAACCAAAAGGAGCATGACTGTGGGGTCAGTCAAGCAGCTGTTGTGCAACAGACAGGCTACAGAGGAGCCTATCTGTGCCCTAACCCCAGGACAGTTGACAGGTATAAGACCATGTGCCTCAGCGTGGACACCCAGAGCTAGCTTCTGGACTGTAGACTCAGTCACTAACTCGTCACTCAGCCCCTTTGATTCTCTAGTGACGTGGGAGGGTTATCAAAAACCTCCTCTAGTGAAAAATCTGCAGTAGAACCCACTTGAAGGAACAAACTTTGCAAAATCAAACCATAGCTATCATTAATATTTTGGCCAGGATATATGAGTCAGATAGGTACCTTAGAAGAGCAAATCTCACTAAGACATTAAAATTCCAGGTTTTCTTGAAACATTTTACTGGTCAAACAAACCATGCCTGCGGCAATATTTGACTTCCAATTTACAAACCCTACGATGGGATAAACAAAAATGTTTGTAAATGGAAACCATGACTGCCAAGTAACATTGATCTACAGCTTGTTGTGTGATGCTATATGTTCAGATGAACTCAGACATGCAGGTAATTCTTTGTGGTTGAAGTATCTCTGCTCCATTAATGACCTTGGCCCAGATCTGGATTGACTGTAATTTTGAGCCATGAATGGAAAAGTTGGAAGAGACCTGTCAACTTAAAAAAAATACATTATAGAAAAATATCTCCTAATATAATGAATTTATTTGGGAGTAAATAAAAAGGATTATAATCTGGGATACACAGCTCTGGCCAGCCACAGGTGCACCCAAAGAGGGGAGGGTAAGGGGAAACTTTTGTCTGGCAAAAAGGGGAAATTTACATTAGCTGCTTGGAAACAGTTCATTGGTTCTAGAGGCTCAAAGCTGGAGTTGGCATAAGTTTGTTGGTGGAGATGCTGTTACTGGGCAAATGTTCTTTCCAGAGCATCTTATCT
>NW_007806517.1:0-1056 GCF_000696425.1 Galeopterus variegatus | reverse complement strand
AGAAGAGCAATTTTGGTGGGAGACAGTATCATCCTATCTACCTTTCGTGTCTGAAGTGCTGAATTTAAGGTACCAGGATAAAGGGTGGAGTTGATTAATTCTGCATGTTTATTTAATACATTTGCATTTGCTCATAGGGTGTCAGTAAGTAAATTCACACATAATAAATGAGCATAAAGGTGGTGGTCAAACAACATTCTAAAAATCAAAATTAGTTCTTCCTTAATGATTACTTTTCTTGTTTGCTTTAGGAATTGACTAGATGTCACGACCATATTCCTAATAATTGGAAAATTCTATCAATCCCTGCTTTTTCCTTTTTCCATGGGGAATTGGGCTATAAAACCCAGAATTTTTCATTTTAATCATAAGAACTCTGAACAGTTTTGTGCTAATGGTGAAAGCAGAAATTTTGTTCTTATCCTCAAGTCAAGTTTAAGCTTTCCTAATCTAGACCATATTGATTACACATATACTTGACAAGTGAGATTCACTATCTTTCATCTGCTTGGCTATTGATCAGCTTGCTAGCAGTTGGAAGATCTAATCATATATCACTCATGAAGGTTATGAATAAGCTGTAAGTTTATACACACATGTATCCTTTCTGCTCCAGTGATAGAAGCTTCATATTCAAGAGGGAGATTAATGATGTAATTTTTTTTCTTTTTCTTTTTTTTTTTTAAGGGAATGAACAATATATGTGAGCAATTAGTTGAATTTTTGGGAAAGGGTTCAAAAGAGACCTGCCAGATATACGCAGGAATCACTGTCATTAGATCCAAGTCAGCAGAATTGGCACAAGGGTGGGTCAGATACAAAGGCAAACGGTTTTGATAAGGAGAGTCAGTGTTCCTTGTGGTTCTAAAAACTAGGAAGCTTTAAGAGACTTTAAATTGGAACTTGACATTGGTAATTTTCCAATATGCTAAAAATGATGGAAAGAATACAAAATATGGTTTTAAAAGTATTCTGGGTATACATTAAATGTGCTTAGACAATTTGAGGCTTGAGACCAAGGTAGCAGAACTGTTAAATCATTCAAGGATTGCTGCT
>NW_007806516.1:0-1056 GCF_000696425.1 Galeopterus variegatus | reverse complement strand
GGGGGGGGGGGAGTAACTTCCTAACTTTAAGTGGCTGGCTAATAAAATGATCTAAGCCTCTTGCTCAGAGCAGACATGAAATGTCGATGACTGTCTGCTTAGTCATTCTAGTCATTTTTACCCCTATGTGAACCAAAAACCATGAAAAAAAAGTAAAAGTTAGTGAGTCCTAAACATGTTGGCATACCACCCCAATACTCACCTTTCTTTAGAATCTTTAATGTAAGTATCAATAAGGAGACTATACATTTCAGAATGTATGTTTTCCATGGCAATTTGGAAGCCATAGAAACAGCGAGCTTCTGTAACCTGAACTTCTTGGCTAAATCGCTCCACCTGGTGGTAAAACACACCACAGTTAAGCTTGAGGAAAAACTATCAGAAGCAATTGTCAAGGGTACTGGCAGCATCACACTCCCTTCTTTGTGCCATTATAAGATTTGCTTCTATATATGCATTTAATACAATCCTTTATGATTCTGTGATGAAGCTTGACATTTTGTCATACACTCCATTTACAGATCAGGAAATAGCTAACTCCTATTTTACATGGTTTCTATGAACACTTTATTGATTTACTCTCTCCTAATTCATTGCAAGAAGAATCCACTCACCATACGAGATATGCAACCAAATCATTTAACAAAATATAACAACACAACAATAAAAAATACAGTATAAAAACTATTTACACCGCATTTAAATTGTATTATATGTATTTTCCATGTTTTATATCAAACATGTATTACTATTACAACAGGGGAAATTCTACAGATACTATTTCCTAGTATCTGTAGAACTGAGGTACTGCCCCTCTTTATACACAAAAAGGAGAGCAAATGTGGTAGCCACGAGGAGTACAACTCACTACCACTTAATATTGTCTTTGAGCTTCTCGACATTCAGGGAAAAACACACCACAAGGAAGACATAACTGCAAAATATGTTACAAACAGGAAATGCCACGTAATATAAATACTGTCTTGCAGATATACGCACATACAGTATGGGAAGATTTTTTAAATGAGGAAAGCACACTCATTCTACCTTAAGTCT
>NW_007806515.1:0-1056 GCF_000696425.1 Galeopterus variegatus | reverse complement strand
TACTAGGGTCTCTCAGTGAAAGCTGTATAACCTCTGAGCAACTTCACAAGGTTGTCTACTTGACAACATAGCACACTCTACTTTCTAACCAGCTGTGTTGCAGATGTCAGTCTTAGAGTGCACCAAGCTCCTCATAACTTTCACTTATGGGAATGAATTCTCACACCAGCTTTCAGGGATGAAAGATGGATTAGCCAGGCCAAGAGCTAGAGGTGGAACTTAGCCAGGCCAAGAGCTGGAGAGGGATTAGCCTGGCATTGGATTCAGAGTGGCTAGATCTAGAATAGTATAGAGCATCTGAGAAATCATCGCCCTACAATATTTTTAAAAGTTGAATGTAAAAGTAAGTGTTATCAGACTGGAGGAAAGCATGAAAACAGACTCGAGACAAAGGAGTTCTAAATCATTTCCTTTACTCATTTGTATATGCTATAACAAGCTAATTTTAGCACTGAATACACCAGCTGAGCTTTGATTAATACACAATAAAGACTATAGCCTCCCAGTAATTCAATGATACAGTTATATTGATGAAGCCCAAGTTTATTCTTTATTCTTTTTCTTTAACAGGAACATACTTCTTTTGGTAAAAAGCAGCTAATATTGACCATAAAGATAATTAACTCCAATAGAAATCTTCATCAGGATCTGCCGTTAAATCAGGATTTCCTTAACCTGGCTTTGTTAAACTGAGATGTTGAATATAAAATCAGGGCTTACACTTTTTTCTCATTTTAAACCTAATTAGTGGTGACTAATATCTTGCTTTGCCAATCATTGTTTTTTGATTCTGGAAACCAATATTTTAGCTATTTTTTCTAGATGTGTAAAACTCATGAACTGAATAAAGTATGTCTTCCATGTTTGTTTGTTTGTTTGTTTGTTTGCTTGTTTAATGATAAAATGTTCCAAGTTTGGAATGGAGGATGGACTGAACCTGGGGCATGTTCTTAGAGACCTGCCATAAAATGCCAGGTTCTTAGCTACGTGCTCTACTTTGATCATTTCCTTTAATTCCCACACCACAATGAGTTGTTAAGAAATAAAGTCCCAATA
>NW_007806514.1:0-1056 GCF_000696425.1 Galeopterus variegatus | reverse complement strand
TGACTGAAATAACACTAGAAATATTGCCAGCAACAACATGATTTTTGTAAATGTTGAAAGACTCTTGGAGGTTTCCAGAATAAAAAGTGTGTGTGTGTGTGTAATTTACAGTGGTTGCATTATTGAAAATTTTACTTATGTTAAACCATCCAAAGTGTTAAATAAAACATTTAGTTTCTTGACTAAATAATACTAGATGGCCTCCTTTGTGGATATCCATCAGGGCATCTGATGAAGAACACTTTTTGCAGTGTAGAGATGCAGGATGTCTATAATTGTTGGCCCTCACAATTAGAATGCTATTAGTGCCCTCCAATCATTTTGACAAATTAAACACCCAGGAATTTCCAAACAGTAGAAATTAGTACCACCATAATTGAGAAACAAGATCTCTAAAAGGCACATGAAGATTTCAATGTGATGTCAGATAACCGAAAAGAACTATAAAAATTAATTTATTTTTTAATTTTTTTAGTTGTTTTTTTTTCAATATTATTAATATTTACTTTTCTGTGGTACAGTGTGTTGTTTCAATGCATACATACACTGCACAATGAATCACTTAGGGTTGATAGCATAGTTTTGTGCCCATTAGCCCTTCCCTTTTCCTTTCCCCAATCCCCCTCCCCTCCCAAGCTCTGGTAACCATTATTCTACTCTCTATTTCTATGAGAACAACTTTTATTTATTATTATTATTATTATTTTATTTTTTGGATTCCACATATGAGTGAGACCATGCAGTATTTGTCTTTCTGTGCCTGACTTCACTTAACATGATGGTTTTTAGTTCCACCAATGATGCTGCAAATGATAGGATACCATTTCTTTTTACAGCTGAATAGTATTCCATTATGTATATATATCACCTTTTTTTAATCCATTCATCTGTTGATGGGCATTTAGGTTGACTCTATCTCTTGTCCATTGTGAATAGTGTTGTGATAAAAGTGGGAGTGCAGGTGTATTTTTGATACATGGATTTCATTCCTTTAGGTAATGGAATAGCTGATCATAAGGTAGATCAATTTTTAGTTCTCCGAGGAACCTCCTCCAA
>NW_007806513.1:0-1056 GCF_000696425.1 Galeopterus variegatus | reverse complement strand
GAGAGTAAAGAGGAAAAATGCTACTTATTTAAAGATTCACTACAGTAAAAATTCCGACATCACAGAATGCTTACAAAGTCTTGGTTTACCTTCCAGTGGAAGTTGAATATTTTATCTGTAGAAATAAAAATCCATCATGAGCAGGTGTGTGGGGAGACATTTACGTGGCACATATGGGGCTGTCGTGCCACCACTTGCTACTTGGAGCTTCTTAATGGGCACCATCCCAGGCATCAACCCACCTTCAAGTGAATCAGCCAAGCCCAGCCCAGCCCCTCCAACCTCATCAATCCGTGGCCCAGCACCCCCTTTCCCTGGCTGGGGAGGAGGGCGCAGTGAGTGCAGGGAGGGATTGTCAGCACTAAGAGCAGGCAGTGACCCCCTTGATGGAGAGGGGCTGACTGAAGCTGTTTCAGTTCAGGGTAAATTTTGCTAAAATTATCTGCTTCGAATTTATGTATTCCAGTCTAATGTTTCAAACCCCTGATTGATTGCTCATGTTAGAGCTGTGATAACAGTGGTTGGTGTTCTTCAAGAAGCTGAAAATGCCAGCTCTTGGGAAAATGACAGTTCTTTGAGAAATAATCAGGTTCACTGCACATCTCTCTTCAAAAAGAAGGTTATCACTGGGTTCACAAAATTACCTGTGATGGCCTTTTCTCCCAGCATTGATGGTCCTTTACTGCTAACTAGAGGTCCTATGAAAAGAGAGGAGGCTTTTCGTTTTAACTTCTTGTTAATGTCCATTATCTTTTTATTATCCATCTTATCACAAAGAATATTTTACTTGAAAAGAAATTCCTCTGTATGGTTTGAACATTTCTGGAAAGCAGAGGATTGGGTTAGATGACCTCCTGGTATCCCTCTGTATCCTTGGAATTCTGCAATTCTAGGATTCCTGATCTGGAAATTGTCAAAAATATATAAGATGATATCATTTCTGCTCCATATGAAATTAATCAACATTGATGGTAAGAACCACAGAAAAGGAAGATGAGGAAATAATGCAGGTGCTGCTGCTAATAATGATGGTAAAGGATTCTACTTTGGTGGGGG
>NW_007806512.1:0-1056 GCF_000696425.1 Galeopterus variegatus | reverse complement strand
CATAATGGCCCCACATAGAAATAATACAAATGTCCATCAACAGGGCAATGGATAAAAAAAAAAATTGTGGTAAATTCATTCAATGTGATTAATAAAGAGAAATGAACTACCAAATAAATTACATGCAATAATATAGACGCATCTTCAAAAAACATTATGTTGAGAGAAAGCGGCCAGGCACAAAAGAGTATTAATCCTTTTCTATGAAGTTCAAGAACAGACAAAACTAATTTATGGTTATAGAAGTCAGAATAGTGGTTCTTTGGATATTGATTGGAAAGATGCATGAGAGAACTTTCTGGGATATTAGAAATATTGTATATCTTGACCTGGGTAGTGATCACAAGGGGGTATACATATATAAAAAAAGTCAATGAGCTTAAATTTAAGCTCTGTGAGCTTTACTTTATGTAAATTAACCTTCAATAAAGTACTGTTAAAAAATAGGAGCACAAAAGTTTTTAAAAACTTTGAAGCAAGTACCAGAAGAAACTGTAAAAACAGTTTAAAGTGGTTGTTGCTCTTCATAACAAACTTTTAGCATCATTTATTTTTTTAAATATTTGATAATAAAAATTTAAATTAACTTTTAAAAATTACCACCCCAAAATAGTTGGAGGAAATGCCATTTTTCTGACACATAGTAAGTGTTAACTAATGATTTATGATATGAAGCAAACAAAAAGGGAAAAAGGAGGGAGGGAGGACAGACCCTCTTGCAGTGCTTGATATTTTCGTGGTAGACTTGGTAAAAGATTCATATATCAAAGATACCACATTATAGGCTAAATAGTTCATAAAATCCTTCCCTCTTCTCTGTTAACCTTATGCCTTTTTTTTTCTTTTAAAGCACTGCATTACTAAATGTCATGAATACCCAGAATCAAGGTGGTAGTCACAACTGGCCATGTGACTTCTGGTGAGTCCCTTCACCATTATAGGCTTTACTTGCTTCATCTGAAAAAGCGACTGGAGACTAGGTGGTCTCATATGCTCACTGAATCTAAATTCCCAAGATTCTAGCCTTTAGGTTCAAAGCTCTGTTACATCCTGTTC
>NW_007806511.1:5820-6382 GCF_000696425.1 Galeopterus variegatus | reverse complement strand
TAGGGGTAGGTATGATGCATAATAGGCTGCAGATAGTGCTTACTATTATCATTTAGGACTATTTGTTATTGTATATGCTAAGCAATTTAATGTGTCTAATGTTATTATTCTTTTCATCTCAGATTCCAGTAATAATGTGCTCATTATGACAAGTCAAATGATACATGATGTGCAAAGAAAACCTTATTTTCCCTTCTCTCCTTCCCACACCTTGTCCACCCTCCGAGAAATATTCAAAGATCAGTTGCCTGAGGATCCCTCACAACCTTCTCTCTGCAGACTCTAATGCATATATGAATATCAGGGACTGTTTTCTCTAAGTTTGTGTGTGTTGCTTTTGTTGCTGTTTTCCAAAAATGGGATCATACTATTCTTAAACTTACTATTTCTACTTTCACAAACATCTCTCTAGGGTCAAAATTACAAATAAACTTATCCTTTTGAAGAGCCATAAGTTATACTAAATAGCCTGTTAATGTAATAAGTGAATAACATAATACTTACCATAATTGGCTCAACCAGCTTCCTATGATGGAACGTCAGGCTCCTTACAATTTTGTTT
>NW_007806511.1:0-1056 GCF_000696425.1 Galeopterus variegatus | reverse complement strand
ATGCTCTGAGGTTCACAGAGACAAGATGCTGTGACACTGTTTTGCTTTATTTTTCTATTTTTCTTTGAGCAACCATGTGTTCCCTCCTCTGTACCTCTTTGAAAAGCACTGATTCCCCAAGAAGGAGTGAGCCCATTTGCATTACAATACACTGTGTTCTGAGCCAACGTGTCTGCGCTGGTGAAACTTTCCCTTGATCAAACTCCACGACTGCTGTAGAATGTTTGGAAAAGCACAATGCTTTCTTTGCGATGCCCGAGTAGGTTTTGAGAAGAAAACATTGCATTCTCTACATAACAAATCATACCTGTCGGGTAGGCTTCCCGTCTTGGGGAGAATTAAGCATGAGGCCAAACTCTCTGCGATATTCCCTGGACAGCAGCTGATTTCTCAAGGACTGTTAAAGAGCAAATGCAAAGTCTGTATAGACAAACATAGGTCATCTTCCCCTTTGATGGCTGAATTGCTGTTGCACAGCCAGTGCTGCTGCTCGTCGAGTCTGTATCAAGGTTTTGTTTTACATTGCAAAAACAAGCAGCCTCACAGAACCTTGTGCCACCAACACAGGCGCCCACCCTGCACAAATGCTGCCTTCCCCCACCAACACAGGCGCCCACCCTGCACAAATGCTGCCCTCCGCTCCTTCCACAATCCAAGGACTTGAACCAAATGCAATATCGGACAATTGAATTTAGATTCAGTTTAGGGAATATTTTGATTTTCTGGATGAATAATTCTAGAAAAGATAGAGGTTTAGTCTTGAGTCCAACTGGTTTATTGGATTTATGTATTTAAAAACAACTTCGATTTGCTTCATGGCTCACTTTAAAATAACCTGGGCTCGATCTGATTCTGAAATGAGTGTGACCCATCCCCACCTTCTGCTTGGTACTTAGTTCAAGACCTTACGCCATACACAGAAAGCTAAATGAAAATCAGTTCTGAAAAATAAATCTTTCAGGGTCCTTGTCTGACTATCCTTGGGATCCAAGGATGGTTAAAAAGGCCCAGAAAGCCCCTTTTAAGCAAAGAGTTGGTCTACAGCCGTTTTAATAA
>NW_007806510.1:0-1056 GCF_000696425.1 Galeopterus variegatus | reverse complement strand
ACTGGGTGGCCTAAACAACAGAAATTTTATTTCCTCCCAATCTGGAGGATGGAAGTCTGAGACCAAGGTGTAGGCAAGGTTTCCTTTTGAGCCTTCTCACCTTGGCTTGTTGATGGGTATCTTTCCTTTACAAGATTTTCCCTCTATGCATGTCTGCGTCCTAATCTCTTTTTCTTATAATGACAACATTAATATTGTATTAGGGCTTACAAATCTGACCTTAGTTTACCTTCATTACCTCTTTAAAGGCCCTATCTACAAATAAAGTCACATTCTGAGGTACTGAGAATTCAAGGCCAAATGCATTTAAAGAAAGAAATAGGGATATTTTATATTAATAATAGAAATGCTATTAATAAAGAAACATGCATGTTTTATATTAATATGAATAATATTGTATATTCATATGTATTAAAAATAATAAAATCAGTCATAAAATTGTATGTAACAAACAACATAGCTTTGAGATAAAGTAAGATAGAACCACAGTAAGATATTAGCAAATGCATTGTCATGGTACTATGATACAGCTTTCTCTGAAAACAGAAGATCAAATAATCTTTTTTTAAAAATAGAGAAAAATACAGAAGATTTAAAACATTTAACAATACTAATAATGTACACACAGATACATACACATGTATATGCTTGTATGTAAATCAAAAATAGGTGACTATTCACAGGAAACAGATATTTGACCATGTGCTGGCCATAAAGTAAATTTTAACAAATTCCAGAAAGTTGGCATCACATGTGTCATAATCATATTAAAAACTAGTAAATGACACCTTTACCCTGCCTCCTGAAAAAATACTCTTTGGAATTTTCAAGAATGCAACACAGTGTTATTAACACAGTCACCATGTTGTACAATAATAGATTTCTTGAAATTATTCCTCCTGTCTAACTGAAATTTTGTATGCTTTGATTTGAAAATTGCTATTGGAGTAGGTTTTAAGTGTTCCCACCACAAAAAATAAGTATGTAAGGCAATGAATATGTTAATTAGCTTAATTTAGCCATTCCACAATGTATACATATTTCAAAACATCATAT
>NW_007806509.1:0-1056 GCF_000696425.1 Galeopterus variegatus | reverse complement strand
GAGCAGTAGGCACAACCGTTTCTTAAAATCAGTCTGCTTCCCCAGCTGCTGCAAATGATCCTTCCCCAGGAACGCACATTCCCTTTCAATTCCCATTGACGTGTCCCGTTCTTTCCTCTGTCCTCACCTGAGCACCCAGGGTTGCCTCCGTGCACACGAGATGAATTGAGGATTTTTGTGGCAGCTGACAGAGGTGGGGGAATTCCAAGACTGAGGAACTGTCTGAATATAATACATGAGAAAACCAAATGAAGACATCCTACAGGCAGAGGTTTTCTCCAGCTTCATCTCGACCACCATCCTGGATGCCCAGTGCTCCCAGACCTGTCACCTAGACCAGAGAGCTGGCAAGCTTATGAGGCTCGAGCCAGGCCTTGTGTGGTGCATTCTTACTAAGTTTCTGAAGGAGTTTACTGCACAGCGCTATAAGCATGGAGGCCTTGTCCAGCAGCCCCACGCCCAGGGGTTGAAAGAGGCTGGCCTGGCCACTGGGTCCCCCGCCCACTGGATGGAGGGCTTGTCTTCTGTGCACACTGCACCTGCTCCTGTAAGTGGCAGGGGCAGGGGGTGCAAGTGTGTGGCCCCTTGGCACCAGCCTCCTTGTACTGCGCCAAGGTGGTAGGAGACCCCTGACCGCCATCCTGCAGCCTTTCTGTCCTCTGCCTCCTTGTCTTCCACGTCACTCCCCCATGCACCTTCCTGTCCCGCTGCTGCTCTCCAGGAATGCGGCTCTGGATCGGAGGCCCCGCAGCTGCCCTAGTGCTCTACAGTCTGTCCTCTCAGCACTGTCAGGCCCTTTCACCCCACCCCTCTGTGCATAGTCTGCCATGGCCTGGGTGCCCTCCTCTCCATGTCTAGTGAACTGCACAGGGCTCAGGCCCAGCTCTGTCTTTGTTTCCCTGAAGCCCCCTCCACAGACCATCTGCACCATGGTACGGGGCTATGTTGGCTTTATGGGCATGGGCACGGCCTGGCACAGACCCAAGGCTCATCTGTGGACTTCCAGAATTGAGTGCTGGGACGGGGCCATGCCCTGCAGAGGGGCAGGAAGGAGGC
>NW_007806508.1:0-1056 GCF_000696425.1 Galeopterus variegatus | reverse complement strand
AAGATATTGATTCGAATGCTTATCTCTTCCAGAAACACCTCACAAATACAGCTTTTACCAGTTACCTGGGCTGGGCATCTCTTAGCACAGTCTAGTTGACACATAATATTAACCATCACAAAATATATAAGCTGATTATATATGGATGTGAAAGGAGAGATAGTGGTTTCTCTAAAACTAAGTTGGGTCCTTTGGGAAGCTACCATAACAAATTCAATATATTAAAAATAATTGCTGTTGAATTAAATATGGGTGAGAATGCTGAAAGGATTGGGGGTATATTAGTCCATTTCTGTTGCTTATAACAAGTACCTAAAACTGGGTAACTTGCAAAAAAACAATATTTCTTGCTTATAGTTTCAGAGACTGGGAAGTTCAAAGTCCAGAGAATACATCTGGTATGAGCCTTGTTCTTGGGGGTGACTCTACACAGAGTGTCACATGGCAGACAGCTTGAGCCGAGGCGGGGGGGGAGAGGTGCCCGGCTCTTTTTAACAATCAGCTCTTGTGGGAACTAATAGAGTGAGAACTCAATCACTACCCCCCACACCCAGGAAAGGCATTAATCTGTTCATGAAGGATCTGCCTCCATGATCCAGATATCTCCCAACACTGCCACATTGGAGATCAGATTTCAACATGGATTTTGGGGGGGGGGTCAACACATCCAAACTATATCAGAGCATATTATAAATATTAAGTATTCTTCACTCATATTGCTTTGTAAGCATCTATACTTTCTTTTACTTTCTCAGTCTGTGCTAGAGGAAATGACCCTGGAGGTGGTGGATGGGATTTATATAAGACAGATACCATCATTCAGTAAATTCTCACTCCAAGGAAAGGCTGTGATCCTGCATCAAAGGCTCCTTCGTTTATAACTCAGAAGACACTGACTGGGAACCCTGTACATGCCAGGCAGGGTTATAAGAGACAGGAGTGACTGAGCAAAGACTGCAGAATGAATGTGTCAAATTTATATACAAAGTTAACATGTGAACATATTATGTGTACTGAGTTAAATAGTGTCCTCCCAAAATTCATACCCAGAGTCTG
>NW_007806507.1:0-1056 GCF_000696425.1 Galeopterus variegatus | reverse complement strand
GCGCCGCCGCGCTTCCCAAGCGGCGCACTTATCCAGTGCGCCACCGGGCCGGCCCTTTCCACAAACTTTTTGAAGTCCCCTCATATGTTGCCCTCCTGGCATGGAGTTGCCAGGGAATATGGGCTTTCCCTAACCCTCTCAGAATCCTGAGTTCCTTCCCAGGGTTACTGAGATACCACAAACATTTCACAGGACACAGGTGATGGGCCTGCCTGGACAGCACAGGAGGACCTGTCCCAAGGAGACCAGGCATGACTTATCTAACTCCACAGACACCATGAAGGGATTTTCCACTCCCTCTTTATCTCTCTTCTTTCCCTCATGCTCCAAATATTTTCTTTTTACAAAGAAAGATTGGAAATATTTTAGTCACGAGCTTTTATTAACTGGTATATGAGGGTTCTTAAAAAAATTCATGGAAAGATTTACATTATCTTTCGATTCTATTTTTCCATGAACTTTTTGAAGTACCCTCAGACAACAGAAGATTTTGATTCACAATGAATAAACAAAAAAAGACTATGAAAAATCAATAAGAAAAAACATCACTAAGATCTCAGTACAAAAAGTGGGCAAAGTACATGATCAGACCATTCACGTAAAAAGTAATACAAGTGTCTACTAAACATTTAAAAAAAACTCCTTTAGCAAAGAAAAAAAAATTCAGAAGTAAAATAATGAAATATTTTTATTTTGCTATCAAATGGGCAGATTACTTTTTAAAAGATAACACTTTGCTAATGAATGCCAAAATTACTGGGTGGAAATATGCAGAGAAAAAAGATATTCATAATCCCTCAGAATATCAGTCTATAAGATACTTATTAATTACAAAGAGAAAAGTAGTAACCTAGAAGATACCATTTTAAAGATGTTTAAAATCACTGGTAATGGAATAAATTAATATTATGTGCATTTTGATAGGATGCACTGTGTTATTTCTACCAAAAATATAGAACCTGAACGTAATCATGATTGAACACAAACCCAAATTGGGGGATATTATACAAAATAACTGGCCTGGACTAAGTGTGAAAGTAAGGAAAGACAAAGAAA
>NW_007806506.1:0-1056 GCF_000696425.1 Galeopterus variegatus | reverse complement strand
TGAGGCCAATATATGTGAAATAATAGCAGCCATGGATTATTGATAATCGGCGAAGGTTGATGACGGATATGGGAGGATTCATTATACTAGTCTCTCTCCTTTTGTAATGCTTAAAATTCCATAATGAAAAAAAATTTTAATTACAAATGTACATACCCTTTGCCCTTAACCTAGCATTTCCCCTGACAGAAAATTATCTTGTAGATGTACTTGCTCATGTGTAAAATTATATAAACCAGAGTAGACATTGTAGAATTGTTTGTAATAGCAAAATCCTGGACCATGTTACATGTTCATGAACAGGGGCCTAGTTAAATATATATAGTATGGTATCCGTGGCTCCACCCCGTCCCAGGGTGGTGCATGTCTCTGGAGCTGCTTCTAGCTGACAAAGCCTGTGATGGAATTCATTTTAAGGGTTTTTAATTAATATTATTAAGTTTCTTTTAGTAACAAAAATAAATAAGTAAAGTATGGTACATTTTAGAATTATTTATATATGCAGCTGTTAAAAAGAACACTATATTTCCTGATTTGGCATGATCTCTGAGATATATGAAACGAGAGAAATGAAAGTAGAGGACACTTTGTAGATAGTAAGCAACCATTTGTGTTCACGAACAAAGGCAGGGAGGAAAACAATACAGGGGCATACTAGTAAGTGGTTGCCCCTGAAGAAATCTGGATGGCTGTGGGTCAGGTGGACAGGAAATTAATTTTCACTGCACATTGTTTTGTTTCTTGTGAATTTCAAACTATGTAAATGTGTTTTACATTCGAAAACTAAAATTGCTTTTAAAATTAAAGCAACACATGCTTCTTTAAGAAAAATAGGAAACAAAAAATATGTTAAACTGAGATTAATAGAAAGTCAAAGGAGGTTTGCTAGAAATAGAGGAAGGGGAGATGCAATTTCTGGCTTTAATGACGTGCTTTACGAGCAATTCAATCAAAGGACAAACTATTAAAAATGTTCATCAGACAATCTGGGGAAACGTATTTTTTTTTTCCTTTTTGTCTTTTTTACTGACCGGTAACGGGATCGCAACCCTCGGT
>NW_007806505.1:0-1057 GCF_000696425.1 Galeopterus variegatus | reverse complement strand
GCTGGATCCAGCTCTCGTGTTGCAATCCTCTCAATTCATAGGAAATGGATTCCTAGGCCCATAGAGTGAATTGGCCAAGGTTGCAGAGCCAACAAATTGCCTGTACTCACACCCTGGTTTCTAGACTCTAGTCTCTGTGCTGTCTCCTTTCAACCACGCCAGGACTCTCCAGAGACCCAAAGAGGTTAAGGAAAGTCACATAGCCTAAGTGGTAGATTCGAACCCAGAGCTGGCTATCTGCTCTGCTGTCATTGGGACTAGATTCAGAGACTGCTTGGTTCTGGAGCATAGTCTTTTCCCAGTGCTCCTAACCCTCAAAAGAGGGCTGTTGCTTAACAAGCAAGCAGCTTCCTTGAATTCTGGGGACTTTTCAGGAACTGGAGGAGGATCCTGGGGGTGTGTGTGTATGTGATTCTCTCTCACTCCTCTCCTCCTTCACACCCATTCATCATTGAAGGGTTTCCTCCCTAAGAACTCCAAGGAGTTCCAGGAGAAGGGAGAGAGTTGAAGCAAATACTTTTCCCTGTCTGAGAAGCGGCTCCTCCTTTGCAAGAAAGTCCCATTTAAACCTTTCCCTTCCTTGAGTCCCTGGGTCAGTCACTGCTGGTAGTTTGGTGGCCAGGGAACCCAAAAAGTATCACCAGACCCAGCCCCTGCTGTGGGTCCCCTGCAGATCAGGGGGCTGCTCTGTGATGGGGGGCCAAGTAACATATCCATACTGGCCACAGATAGGCAGCACTCAACACACGGAGACAGCTTTGTCCAGTTCTCTCCAGCCCTGAATAGGGTTCTAGGAGCATGTGGTAGGAGTCAGGGTGGGGGATTGGGTGTGTGGGAGGGTGGGGAGAGTGGAAGGGAAGTGTTCATAAATAATGCAGGGTGAAGGGGCTTCTAAAAGATTGGTTAGCTAAATATTTTCTGGATGTTTTCATAGTCCTTTAAGGCTTATCCAGAGGAAGGCTAAACAGGACTTGTCTAATTCCTCCGGTGGCTCCCACCCTCAGCTGACCCCTGGAACCCTGGCCTCATTCCACCCAGACCTCCCCCCTCCCCATCC
>NW_007806504.1:0-1057 GCF_000696425.1 Galeopterus variegatus | reverse complement strand
AGAGAAATAAAACACAGACCCTATGTTTCCTTAGAGGAAATCAAAGTCTAGCTGGGGAGATGGATACATAAACAAATTATTACAATAGGATGGGTAAGCACCACAGAATATACATACACAGAGGACTGTGAGGGCTCAGAGAAAACAGCAGTGATCTCAGCCTGGTGTTGGCCATGTCAGAGTAGGATTCTTCAGTTTTATTTGGTTGCTTCATGAGCAGTGTTCAGAGTTTAAAGACTTAATACTGCACTAGACTCCCGCTGGCATATAGCAGTAACATCACTTTTTTTTTTGGTTCCCAGTGATTTCAATTGTGATTTCAGATTCAGAGTCAGAATGCTGGGAATACACTGAGAGGGGAATGGAACATTTCAAGTAGGGTCATAAATTTGTTCTGCCTTTGACATGCTCCATGACTTGAGTATGTCACTGGACCTTTTGATTCTCATCAGGTGTTGATCTGGTGAATACACTTTAAGTCACCTGTTGGATATTAACAGCAGAAAGCAATAGTTTTTCCAGGAGAATAGTGGGGTCAGAATTCCATTAGTACAGGGTGATATTCTCCTGGAAAATGTGTTGAAATTATACTATCCTGTGATATGTTGTACAGTCCTAGAAACAACAGTAACCAAGCTACCTTCAAATGTAGAAGTTATATTAATATACCTCTTATCTTATAGTAAGATATACTTATTCCTTCCTTAAAATTAAATTGCTGCTTTGTTCTTATAAAAGTAACATATATTGATTAAGGAGAAGTACAGAGACAACCACTATATCAGTTTCTATTGTTGCTGTAACAAATTAACACAAATCTAGTGACTTTAAACAACACATGCTTTTTCTTCTGGAGGTCAGAAATTTGAAAGCAACTTCACTGGGCTAACATGAAAGTATTGGCAGGACTGGTTCCTCCTGGAGTCTCTAGGAGAAAACTCAATTCCTTGCCTTTTCCAGCTTCTAGTGGTTACCCATATTCCTCAGCTTATAACTTCCCCTCATTTTCAAAGCATATTACTCCAATTTTGCTTCTTTTGTCATCTCCCTTTTTACT
>NW_007806503.1:0-1057 GCF_000696425.1 Galeopterus variegatus | reverse complement strand
GCAAAACGTGTTGTAATTGAAGCTCCGATTTAGCTTCCTTGTCAACTCTCATTTAACAGTAAGGGGCATGCCAACTTTGGGTTAGCATGGAAATTAACTTACCTTGCAGCTATTTTCCAGTGAAAGGAATTAGAATGCAAATAGGCTGAATACTTAGTTCATCAGGAGCAATATTGTTTGAAATACACACTCTTTCATTTTCATAATGTCTTGGCTTTTTCAAAATATAGTTTAAGGGAAATTGGCAAAAACATTTAAATTTTTTCAGCTCACATAATTCATATTAATCTTATAACAAAAATCCTTGATTTTTGAGGCCATTATTTGCTCATTTTGAATTTTTGAGTAGGTGTTTTAGTTACGGTTTGTTTTTTTTTTTTAAATTTAAAAGACTTTATATTTCTAGAAACATTTTAGGTTCTTAGCAAAGTTGAGAGGAAGGTACAGAAATTGCCCATATACCCCATTGCCCATATGTGCAGAGCCTCCTCCTCCATAATCAATATCCCTCATCAGAGTGGCACATTTGCGACAATTGATGAACTGACATTGACTCATTGTTTTCACTAAAAAATCGTAGTTTATGGTAGGGTTCATGCTTTATTGATTTGCAAAAATTGTGTAAAGACTGGTTTCCACCACTACAGTATCACACAGAGTGCTTTCACTGCCTTAAAAATCCTCTGTGCCTTCCCTATTCCTCCCTCCCTCCCCCTGACCCCCAGCAACCACTGATCTTTTTACTGCCTTCATAGTTTTGCCTTTTCCAGAATGTCATAGAGTTGGAATCACATAGCAGGTAGCCTTTTGAGATGGCTTTTTCACTTAGTAATACGCATTTAATTCCTAATATTTTTCATGGCTCGATAGATCATTTCTTTTTAGTACTGAATAGTATTCTATTGTCTGAATGTAGCACACTTATCCGTCCACCCACTGAAGGGCATGTTGGTCCCTTCCAAGTTTTGGTAATTATGAATAAAGCTGCTGTAAACATCTGTATGCAGGTTTTGAGTGGACGTAAGTTTCAACTCCTTTGGGTAAATGCCAAGGGGCA
>NW_007806502.1:0-1057 GCF_000696425.1 Galeopterus variegatus | reverse complement strand
GCATGAGTCCCACAAAGGACTGGTATCTTGAAAGAAAGAACTCTTAAAACTCAATAGTAAAAGCACCAAATAACCCAATTAGAAAATGGGCAAAATACATAAACAGACATACAGATGGCACGTCAACACACAAAAGATGTTCAACATTATTAGCCATTAGGAAATGCAATTTAAGGCCACCAAAGGGATATCACTACATACCTATCAGAATGGCTGTAATAAAAAATAGTGAATATATCATGTGCTGAGGAGGATGTACAGAAACTGGATTGCATGTGCTGGGATGTGGAATGGAACAGCCTCTCTGGAAAACAGTATGGTACTTTCTTCAAAAAATTAACATGCAACTACCATATGACCCAGCAGCTGTACTACTGGTGTTTACCTCAGAGAAATGAAATTTTATATTCACGCTCAAACTCACACACAAGCATTTCTAGGAGCTTTATTTGTAATAGCCCCAAACTGGAAACAACCTTCAGCGATGAGTGGTTAAACAGACTGTGGTCCAACTACACCAGGGAACACTACTCAGCAATAAAAAGGAATGAACTATGGATACGTATGCACATCCTCTATGAATCTCCAGGAAATTATGCTGAATGAAAAAAGCCAATCCACCCAAACTATAGAAACGGAGAACAGATTAGGGGTTGCCAGGGGTTAAGGAAAGCTTGGGGGCAGGATAAAAGTGAGCATGGCTCTAAATGGTGCCATGGGGGGTCCTTACAACGATGGACACATTCCGTGTCTTGACATTAGTGTCAGTATCTTCATGCTGTACTACAGTTTTACAAGATGTTACCACTGCAGAAAACTGGATAAAGGGTACACAGGATCTCTCTGTATTATTTCTTACAACTGCGTGTGAGTCTACAATGATCTCGAAATAGAAATTTAATTAAAAAAAGAGAAAAGGTTGTGCATCCCTTTGCTTTTCTTCCTTCTTCTGGTTTGCAATGCAGTCATGACAGCTGGAGCTCCAGCAGCTATCAAAGATCATGAAGTGACCCTGAGAATGGATGTCATCTGCTGGTTGTTAAACATTTACCAGCAC
>NW_007806501.1:0-1057 GCF_000696425.1 Galeopterus variegatus | reverse complement strand
AAAAAAAAAAAATACGTGGTTAATCCTGCGATCCTGTTGTGTAGCTTAAGTTCTAATTGTGTGATTGGCACATTTTTTTTTGTTTTTCCCCCTCTCTCTGCCCAGCTTTCCCAGCCAGCTGTAAGCATTGAAGGACAGGTATCAAATCCTCCATCTACTAGTAGCACAGAAGTGAATTCTCAGACCATTCCTGAGAAGCAGCCCTCACAGGAAGTGAAAATGGAGGCGAAAATGGAAGTGGATCATCCAGAACCAGCAGATACTCAGCCAGAGGATATTCCAGAGGTGAGAGTAGGGCAGTTACTGCTATGATTTGGTCAAGACCTTAGTCTAGGAACCCAATTTTTAAAAATCAGTATTGCAGGAAAGTAATCTGATAATTAGGTCTTATCGGGTCTTATGATTTTCATGTGAGAAAGAGTATTCAGATATGTCCACAGGGGAAGAGTAAATGTAATGATAATGATCGTATTGCTTCCCAGTTGGATATGTTTGCAATACTAAAAATTCCTACCTTGTCTTTTAGACTAAAGCAGAAAACTGTAAGGTGGAGCCTACAGAAACAGAAGAGAGAGGCACTGAGTTAAAAACTGAAATAAAAGAGGAGGAAGACCAGCCAAGTACTTCAGCTACCCAGTCATCTCCAGCTTCAGGACAGTCAAAGAAAAAGAGTAAGTCTCTTAGGCTATCTGCTCCTGGGGGCAAAGACCCAGAGTAGACTGGTGTCAGGCCCCTTGGGCTTCAGAAATTGACGTTAATGTAATTTCATCAAGTGTGAATCCCTGGGCCTAGTCTCTTTGTTGTTACTAATGTTGGAAAAGAATTTTTCTTTCCTTTAGGTGTATTCACTTGGTATAACCACTGGGTCAGTCATATTCCTCATTTCTTCAGGGCATGGTACGTGGTTAGCACTCTCTAAAAATTACCTCTTTTTCAGAAGCAAGAAATTGTTAAATAGGCTGACTGGTTAGCTCTGTCGGTTAGAGTGTAGTTTTATAACACCAAGGTCAAGGGTTTGGATCTGCATGATCAGACAGCTGTCAAAAAAAAAAAAAAA
>NW_007806500.1:0-1057 GCF_000696425.1 Galeopterus variegatus | reverse complement strand
ATGGGACCCAGGCTTCGTTGCTGTGGCCCTGGCTGGTCACCTTGTCTTCCTGCTGGGTTTGCCGAACACTGCTCTGAGCTTGGGGTTAGCCCGTTCCCACCCAGCTTCCCACCTCCCCATAGCCCTTGGGGTCTAGACGGCTGGTTGCAGGCGGGTTCCTTGCCCCACCATGACTGCCGCCTGCCAGGTGGGCCCAGCCTGCTCCTGTGACAGTCCTGCCCAATCCTGCCACTCCCAACCCAGCCACAAGCTCTGATTGTCCATGTCTAGAAGAGAAAACTCAGAAAAGAGGCAACTCAGTAGTGGTCAAGTTTGATGCTGGGTGAGCAGAAAAGCTGGGCCCAGCAGCCGTCCTCCCCTCTGGTCTGAGAATGGCGGGGGACTAGAGGGATGGGAAAGAAGAGGGGACTGCTCTGTCCCCACTGCCCGATCCCTCCCCGAGCTTCTCTGACCACTCCCGCTGCAGTCATTCTCTTTCTCCTCCCCTCACAGGGCTGCCCGTCTGCTCTGTTGCTATTTCACAGTGACCTGCTCTGTCTCCCCAGCCAGATCCACGGCCTGTGACCTGAGAGCAAAGGAGGGGCATGGGCGGACGGTGCACGCATCACTGAATGCAGGTGCCATGAGGGGACAGGCCCGGGCCCTCATCAGTAAAAAGTGCCACAAAGATTGAGATTTTATCTGGCACAGGAAAGGGCTGCAGGAAGGAGAGGGCCAGGGCCTGCATCATGAAGGGAGGATCCGTCACCCTATGTGGGCAGCACCAGGAGAAGGCTTTTGGAGCAGGATGTGCCCACCCCTGGCATAAAAACTCATTTCCAGGCTATGTTTATTTGGAAGGAAGAATCTGCCATCCTCATGGTCTAACAGCATGTCCTGCCCTCCCCAGGGCTGGGAGCACTGTATTTACGAGGCTCATTTTCTTCTCTTAGGCACAAACAGACCCACTTAGGTTCGGCCAGGGGAGAGAGTGAGGGTTACAGGCGTTTGCTAACTGCTTGGCCCAAACCCAGCAGACTGTGAGGGGCTGGCGGGGCCTGACAGCTGTCTGGAAGCG
>NW_007806499.1:0-1057 GCF_000696425.1 Galeopterus variegatus | reverse complement strand
TAGTAGAAATAAGTTTTCTTTGTGCTCAAGAAAATTCAGTGTCTTCTGCTATTTGTGTATGTCAGTCCAATTATTAGAGAATCAGTAAATACAAAAAGTAGCTTCCATATTCAGCCTTCCTATAATATTATTTATAAATACATGTTAATCTAAAGTTACTCAGTTTTATAAGCTAGTTTTTAAATTTTGCATAGAAATTGTGTGTAAATTCACTTAGGATGAATAAGTTCTGATGTTTTATTGCACAGTAGGTCGATTGTGGTTAGCAGTTAAATTTTATATCTTACATAATAGCTAGAGAAGAGGTTTGGAGAGGCTTTTGAATGTTTTTACCACAAAGAAATGATAAATGCATGAGGTAATTGATACATTAATTACCCTAACCTGATTATTATACAACTAATGTATGTATCAAAACCTCAGATTATACCCATAAGTATGTATAATTACAGTGTGTCGATTAAAATTTTTTAAAAAACAGAAAACCTACAAATTTATATGGGGTAAAGGAATGTTGAAACAACTTAAAAAAAAAAACTGAACTAGCTGACCTCTAAGACTTTACAAATGTGTTGTCCTGTAATAATATTATTTAGTGGTATAATGCAAAATTGTGTATTTGGTTCTCTGTTATTCAATCTACTTTATTAAGCCCAGTTAGAACATCAATAAAATTTCCAGAAATTATATTTTCAAAATTAATTTTATGTAAATTGGTTGGTTGTACTTGGCACTTTTATAAATTTAAGAACCTTCTGTGAGAATAAGGTTCAAATGTCATATAATTATATGAGACATACTTATTTTTTATTCTGTTGTTAACATTTTGTGTCACTCAAGAAGTAATCCTTCTTTTTTCCAGAAACATATGTTTGTGGGATACTCTTGTACCTCCTGCCAATAGTTTAGTCCATGGTAAGTTATGAAAGCATTTTATAAATTTTGGAAGTCAAGAAATTCATAAACTAAAAATGATTTTTTTTTTCCTTTTTTTGCCTTTTTTCGTGACCGGTAACGGGATCGCAACCCTCGGTGTCGCGCCCGTACCACGACCGGC
>NW_007806498.1:0-1057 GCF_000696425.1 Galeopterus variegatus | reverse complement strand
ACTGTAAAATACAATACTGTTCTGACATATTAAGTGATAGTGATAAATGAATTGGGATATTAGAGGGCCCTGGGTTCATTGTTATAAACATGCTGGGTCCCCAGCTCTGGAGATGGCCTCTGGTTTAGGATTTCAGGGACTCTGATAAAGCTCCTACTCAAGATATTTTGCTTATTTGCTTATTAAACTTCAAGGAGGGAGAGTTACTGTTTTAGTTAAAACATTGATTTGGCTGCTCCAGCAAAAGCCCAATTTCCATGTATCAAAGAATGTAGAAATTTATCTTTTATGTAAAAGTCTGAGCAGGTGGAAGGTTTGAGGGGGTAGGATGGTTCTGCTTTAGCAGCTGCTCCGCAGACTCTGTCAACCAGGAGATGGCCCAGGAATTGCGGCACTATCTCCACTCATATTCTGTTGGCCACAATCACATGACCTATATGTAGCTGCAAGGTGCGTGGGGACATACAGTGTCTGGCTGGGCGGTCATGTGTCCAGCTAACACTTGGGGACAGGGGAGGGTGGGAGGGTAGAGAGAGGATGGAGTTCATTACTAAAATACAGAGAGAGAATGGAGGGTGAGAGACAATTGACAGGCACTGTCACAAACGCCCACGCAGCTGACTACAGCTCAGCATAGCTTAATTTATCAGGTGCTTTCCTGGAGCAGGTTCCATGGGGGAAGAGAAGTGAACAAGAAAGACACTGTGTGGGGGCAGGGAGGAGCTGGTGATGTGGGTACTTCTTGAGGATGGAGACAGTATATTCAAGTATTTCAGAATACCTGAAACTGGGTAATGTATAAAGAAAAGAGGTTTATTTCTTACAGTTTGTGAGGATATGAAGTCCAAGGTCCAAGGGGCACATCTGGTGAGGGCCTTCTTCTTGGAGGGAACTCTCTAACGAGCATTTTCGTGTGCTCTCCTTATAAAGCCATCGTCCACACCCATGATAACCCATTTGGCCATTAACCCATTAATCCGTGAATGGATTAATCCATTCATGAGGTCAAAGTTCTAACGATCCAGTCACCTCTTAAAGGCCCCACCTTTCAAATACC
>NW_007806497.1:0-1057 GCF_000696425.1 Galeopterus variegatus | reverse complement strand
TTTTTTTTTTTTTTTTTTTTTTTTTTTGCAGGTTTCCACTTTAATTTCTTTTACCAGTGTTTTGTATTTTTCATTGAGAGATTTTACACCTCTTTGGTTAAATTTATTCCTAGGTATTTTATTTAAATTTTAGGGGTAGCTATTGTAAATGGGCTTGCTTTCTTAATTTCTTTTTCTAATTGTTCATTGTTGGTAAGGTATTAGCAGTTTAGGATGGCACCCTTCACTCCGAAGAGCAATACTCAGGCCTGCTGGAGTCCAGCTACAGCTGGTTCTTGGAGCCCGAGAAGGATGTGTGGAGTCGGCAAAAAGAAAAAAAAAAGAAGAAGAAGAAGATGGGCCAATGATGTCTAGTGCATCAGTGGACGATGGGCAAAAGTCATTCTCCTTTATTTATACCATGTCTATCCTCTAATTACATAAAGCAGACATTTTTCATCAAGTTAATATTAAACTATGAGCACAAAATAGATCAATACAACATTTAAATCATCCTTTTTTGATTATACTGAATCATAACTTTTTAAGGAACTACATGTCATTATTTACAAATCACAATGTTTTAAGAAAGTACATATCATTCTTTAAAAAGTGACGAAAGTAGTAAGTTACCTCAACCGATTGTCTTCAGTCAGTCACAGATCATAATCTCCAAGAAGAGTACATATCTTTCTTCAAAGTGAAACAAACTTAACCAGCAAGCAAGAGCTTCAAACGGAGGTCTGTGGTCAGGGCCAGAGTTCCCAGGTTGGCAGCACAAGCGGTTTTTAAATAAAACCTTTAACCTTACAACATATGATTTACATATCCATCACCTATTTTGATTTTAATCTTTTATCTTAATCGACTAAAGGCAACAATTATTAAAAAAACCACATCTTTTTGTAATATGATTTAACTATTTGTGTAAAACGATTCTTTGTTTTAAAGTTTTTGAACAACTTAGGGGCCTAAACCTAACTGATTTTTCCATAAACAAAACTTTAAATTTTTTATTCATATTTAATCTTACCATACCATATATTTGTCCTCTGTATATGGCCCTGTATAAGAAAAA
>NW_007806496.1:0-1057 GCF_000696425.1 Galeopterus variegatus | reverse complement strand
GCATCTTAATGTTAAAACAACTTTTGGGCAATGTTGTTAACCTCCTCAGGCTTCAGTCATTTCATCTGTAAAATGAGCATAGTCAAGTCTTTTAACTTTTCTCATTACAGTTATACCACATATTCTTTGCTGGGTGATGTAGACCCATGACACCATGCCTCAGTACTATTCAAACTTCTCATGCTTATCTTGTAAGAGTCATCTCCAATGCTATCTAACGTGAGCTCAGCAGGTACAAAATACCTTTGGAAAAACATTCACTCATCTATTTGAGGATGAAATTTTTCACAGAGAGATCTGTGTATGAAAGAGGCTCCCTTACCCCATTTAAATATCCTTTAGTGTCTTGGAACCAGCAATAAAGAGCTCCAGCCCCCTGTGGTTGATTTAGGAATCTAGGACTAGAAAATAGCTTATGATATGTTATTTTTCATCATCCAGTATTGTTGTGTGTGCCATTTATAAATAGTAGAAGTCCCTAAAGAAAGAATTGTGCAAAGTCACAATATTAAGCAAATCTCACTAATTTCTGTGTGCATTTTATACTATATAAAACAATGCAATTTAAATAGTACACGGATATAATCATCTCACTCTAGATAGATTGGGTATTATCAAAAGGACAGAAAATAACAAATGTTGGTGAGGATGTGGAGAAAAGGGAACTCTTCTTCACTGTTGGTGGGACTGTAAAATAGTACAGCCATTATCAAAAACAGTATGGAGGTTTCTCAACTACAGATAGAACCACCATACAAACCAGCAATTTCACTTCTGAGTATACATGCAAAGGAATGGAAATCATCGGGTTGAAGGGATACCTGCCCTCCCATGTTCATTACAGCTCTATTTACAAAAACCAGGATATAGAACCAACCTAAATATTCATCACTGGACACCTGGATAAAGAAAATGTCGTATATCTATACAATGGACTACTACTCAGCCATAAAAAGAATGAAATTCTGCCATTCTCAACAACATGGATTAGCTTGGAGAAAATTATGTTAAGTGAAGCAGGCCAAGCACAGAAAGAGAAATACCATATGTCCTTACT
>NW_007806495.1:0-1057 GCF_000696425.1 Galeopterus variegatus | reverse complement strand
TCTCTTTTCCCTTATTTTCAACTTTTGTATAGTTTTTATAAACACTGTGATTTAGTCTTTCTAATTAGTGGTCATTGGCGTATTTTATTTTAAAAATACAGTCATGTAATAGGAATTTCTATTAAACCTGATTTAACTTAGAATATGATTTTAAATATATTCATTTTCATATTCCTGAAATTGTTACTACTTTCATTGTCTCACTATTCAAGATTTCATCATCACACACTAATCATTTTTAAAGAAAACCTCAAAAATTTAGGACAAAACCAATTTTAATTTAACCTAATTTATATTATCAGACTTTTCTAACAGAAAGAACATCAGTGTGCTCTGTTTAGGGAATAAGCATAATTGCTACTTTGAAATGATCTTCAACTAATACTGGTTATTAATACTTTAATACTTTCTTCCATATTAATTGAGTTACTAATTTATTAAGTAACCCTTAATTAGATTTATAGACAATGTACAAACACATTTTTTTCCAATACCATTGATAAAAGGGCACAGAAATAAATTATGTAAAATCTATACAAACAAGATTCAGTGATCTATCTTAAATAATAAATAGGCAATTGAATAAAACATTAGAGAATCACACAGATTGATTCATACAGTCTGCCAGAATTTTTCTATATATGTAAATGTATAAATATAAATAAATTTTACTATATAGACATACACACAGCTATCACAAAAATTAGGTTTTTCATGCTATTATTTATGACTCTTATTACATATTAACACTACCCTTCATTTTTGTTGTTTTCTTTTATTCAAAATGTTGTAAAGTGGAAGTAGTCAAGAATATTCAACTATTCAAAGACGGCATGTTAGCAAACACTACTTTGCAATATTAATTTACCTCCTTTTGTTGATAACATAAGGAGATAGGTATCTCTTTCTGTCATTTCTGTCTATTGCGTTTAAGAAAAAGAAAAAGAGATAATCCCAGGAGGTACGATCAGTAATAAACACTTTGATGTTTCACATATCAGTTTCATTTTTCTGTTAAGAGCATTATTCTAAAACAATAGAATCCTGAAGAAAATCT
>NW_007806494.1:0-1057 GCF_000696425.1 Galeopterus variegatus | reverse complement strand
ATATATAAAAATCTATTAAGCATCATATTAAAAAGCAGGCTCTGATTTAGTTGATCTGGCATGGAGATCTCTGAAATACTGTGTTTGTATCAAGCTTCCAGGTGACCAAACTTTGATTTGTAAGGTAATTGTTTTATATATATTTTCTTTCTGTCTGTCTCGGTCTACTGTTGATTTGTTTATTTATGGATTCAGCTCTCAGTTATGAGTGAGAACATGCAGTATTTCTCTTCCTGTACCTGGATTGATTCACTTAGGATAATATTCTCCAGGCTCATAAAGAAACAACAATCACAGTAATAAATTAATCTTTTAGAAAACTAGAGGAGGAAATCTTTTACAAAACTAGAGGAGGAGAAGGGGAGGGAAGGGGGAAAGGAAAGGAGCTACTGAGGAATTGGTCAATGGACACAAAGAATGATTGAGCATTGTAATGATGAATAAGCTAACTATACTGATCTAAGCACCACACATTCTACGCAATTATTGAAAATCAACGTTGTACCCCACAGATATGCATAATAAAATAAATAAATAAATAAATATTTTTTTCTTTAGCACATGTGCTTTTTTTGAAAGAAATAATTTCCTTAGTTGCAATATTTCAAAGTGTAAACCTCTTGAAAGCTGGAACAGTTTTATGTCTCTCTACATCCCTGATCCTGCTGCCTAAGTGGTGTTCAATACATATGTATCCTTAATGGTGGTGGTGATAACTTCTGTTTATAAATTGCTTTGGCTTCCAACCCCCAAAATTCTGTATTAATATCTGTTTTAATGTTCAAAAACATTTTGAGAATGATTGCCTATATAACTTATTTTGAGTCTGAAACCTCGTTGTGTGACCTTGCAAAGGTGGTCCAATCTTTCCACATTTTCTCTTCTTCAGATATAAAGGGATTTCAAAATGTTCACGAAAAAATGGAATTAAAAAAAAATACACTTTATTTTTCAACATAAGCTTCATCAAGTTCCAGACACTTTTGTAAGCTTCATACACTTTGATACCAGCCATTTAGTCTATTTCTAGAGAATTGAGGATCCTGAGAATTTAAAA
>NW_007806493.1:0-1057 GCF_000696425.1 Galeopterus variegatus | reverse complement strand
ACGGCCTTGCTGAGAGGGCTGTAGCTATAAGCTTTTACCTGTCTCATGTCTACTTTTCCTGAGCCTTTCAAAAGGGCATTTGACTTTATTTCTGAACATGCATTTTGTTGGTTTGCATGTGTGTCTGCTTCTATTATCTGCCACATGGTTACCACTGTCATATCAGCTGGGGTCTGTTCTGTCCTGCTGAAATCAGAAACAAGTGATGTGAACCAAAGTGAAATTCTGTAATATTGTGTGTGCATCGGCGAGAGCACTATGTGTCGTCGAGGGCTGATTTTGCTTTCCATCAGAGCTTCTCCTTAGTAGCCCTACTCCTTCCCTTTTTAGCAGCAGCACCCTGATGCCTGTGCATCCTGTTCCCTGGTCTCTGGAGTGGAATGTGGCATGGTTGTCTTCTGCTGGTCAATGTCGCGATGCGGAGGAGATGCCAGCAGACAGTGGTTCAGAAGCTTGGGAGGCAGAGAAAAAAATCATCTTATTCTGGGTCCTGTGTGGCAGAAATTTTTCAAATCCCAGACACCCGGCTAGACGGTGTGCAAGCCTCCTGCCCACCGGAAGCCTGTTGTCTGCCCCTAAAGACTGTGCAAACCACTCAAAATAGAATCCAGTCAGAAGGAGACCATCTCACTTTAAACAAATGGTGAACCAACGGAGCATTCTCTGGTGAGCTACAAATTTTATGCCTTGGCACTTTCGAATGTTGTCAGGCCAAGCACATGCCTGCCTAACTTGTAGCCAAATACACTAATGCTGAGAATTAGTTTAAAAGCACATGAGAGACTGAGGGGAAAAAAAAAAAGATTTTTAGGGCTTAATAATTTACAGGCCCAGTTTGCTCTATAGAAATACAAGCTGACGTATCATTCTGGCAGTAGCACGAACTACCTTTTGCATTTCATAATTAAAATGTTCCAGGAGTTCTAATTTACAGGACATTAACTCCTTTTTAGCAAAGTCTATACCACCATTCATTCTTCCTTTGCCCCGGTTTTTTAAAAAACTGTCTCCATGGAGACAGTCAATGTTTTTAATAAAAAGTTGATAATCCACTTTT
>NW_007806492.1:0-1057 GCF_000696425.1 Galeopterus variegatus | reverse complement strand
CATATATTTTTATGCACTCTGTCCAGAAGTTCTTTCTATTCCTGCTCTTCATGCTGAAATGCTATTTACTTTTCAATACCCAGTTAAAAATATTGTCTTTTGAATGCAGACTTCTCAACTGAAACCATCCCTTACTTCTCTGTTCTTCTACATCTATTGAATTATTAATTATACTCTGGCTTAAACCATTATATTAGTAACATTTAAAGGATGGGCCATGCATTAAAATTTTTTGTGTTCCTATGAAAATGTTCTCTTCTCTTTTTTGGCACATGTATCAAGTGCGCCAAAGAATAACTCTCTGCATAGGCCTCAGCTGGGTGCTACACACCACTGTAGTCCTGCCACTTGTGCAAAAGCCACACTATCCCCAATCAAATAGCAACTTTTATACTATTGAGAATTACCAAAAAAGGATGATATTGTTAGAGAAATACAAATGACAGAGCTAAACTAAAGGCTTGATATGTAGTTCTTGGTGGCAGGAAAATATCTGAGACAAACATAACTCTTAGAAAAAAACATTCATTTCAACAGAGAGAAAGCTAAGCTGAGGACATGGGCAAGTATCATGAATGGAGTCCAAGGAGGAATATTCTTCTGTGCTTTGACTTACAGTCCTGTGAACTGGAAAAGGAAGTTGAGAAATTCCCCCAAAAGAACCAAGGGATTTCTCTTGGTTATTTTGTGCTGAGAATGTCGGATAAATGTTACCCAATTTTTTTCCCATTACTAACATCCAAATTTCTCTGACCCTCTGGCTCATATAAATTTGAGGCACAGTTATCAACAACTGCAAAACATACTAGCCCTTGAAGACTAGTTTCTACCCAAGGCTAAAGTTAAACCCAGGTAAAGTTGAGCAAGTTAAATAAGGTTCAATATATTTTTACATGTTTGTTTGTTTGTTCACAATCCATACTTACTAGTGCTTACATTATTTGTATGTGAATGGTGAAATCCCTGAGGAGCTATTCCACTCTGAATGATGAAATCAAAGACTTAAGAGGCAATTGTGAATTTGAAGCTACATATACTGAACTTAAAAAAAAAAAAA
>NW_007806491.1:0-1057 GCF_000696425.1 Galeopterus variegatus | reverse complement strand
TTTGTAAGAAGTAGCCTAGTCTCAGCCAATTACAGGCAGCCAACTGTTCTGTACCTCACTTCCATTTTCTGTATGTACTTCTCTTTTTCTCTCTACAAATCTTAACTGACCATGTGGCAGTGGTGGAATTGCTCTGAATCTGTTCTGATTCTGTGGACTGTCTTTTTCTTTGCTCAAATTAAACTCTGTTATATTTAATTTGTCTAAAGTTTTATTTTAACAACCTATAGACCAGCAGTCAGCGAAGGATGGCCCATAGGCCAAATCTGGCCTGTGGTCTAGTTTTATGCAGTCTTTAAGCTAAGAATTGTTTCTGGGTTTTTTGTTTTGTTTTTTTGTTTGTTTTTTGCTTTTTTAAAAATATTTTTAAGTAGTTATTTAAAATAAAACGGAAGATGAATATATAACAAAGACAGTATGTGGCAAAGCCTAACATATTTATTATCTTGCACTTTATAGAAAAGATTTTTACGATTAGGTATAATGTTAGCTTTAAGTTTTTCATAGATGCCCTTTATTAAGTTTAAGGCATTCTATTTTTTGTTTGCTGAGAGCTGTTATCAGGAATGAATGTTTGGGTTTTTCTGAATCTATTGAGATGATCATGTGATTCTAATTTTCAGGTTGATTAATATGGTGAATTATCTTAATTGATTTTAGAGTGTTAAACCAGCCCTGCATTCCTGGAATAAACCCCATTTGGACAAAGTGTATTATGCTCTTAATACATTGTTGGGTTCAATTACCAAATTGTGTTTAAAATTTTTGTACCTACGTTCATGATGGATCTTGCTCTATAGTTTTCTCTTTACTTTATTTCTTCAATAATTTGTGTCTTTTGAAGAATTTTTCCATTTTATTCAAGTTATAAAATTTGTTACATAAATGTTATTAACATTTCCTTATTTTCCTTTTAATGTCTCTAAAATTTCTAGTGCTATCACCTATTTCCTAACATTGTTTATTTTTAGTTTATTTTTATCTCTTTTTTTTCCAGGTCAGTATGGCTTGAGGATTATTAATTTTATTGATTAAACAACCATCTTTGGATTTCAGT
>NW_007806490.1:0-1057 GCF_000696425.1 Galeopterus variegatus | reverse complement strand
ACCCACTGGTAAAACACAAATGCAAATGAGAAAGAAAAAGGAAACTAAATCTTACCACCTCCAAAGACCAACAAATGTTGAAGATGAATAATAAAAGGAGAAAGACTAAAATATATTTAAAATATCTTAACAAAAAGTGATAAAATGCCTAGAGTAAGACAGTAACAACTCTAAATGTAAATGGATTAAACTCCCCCTTCAAAAAACAAAGATTGACAAATTGAATTAAAAAGCTAGACCCAACTGTATGCTGTCTTCAAGAGACTCACCTCACCTGTAAAGATGCAGACAGAGTAATAGTGAAGGGATGGAGAAAGATATACCATGTAAATGGAAACCAAAAATGAGAGGGGTAGCTATTCTTATAATGGATAAAATAGACTTTAAGCCAAAAACCATAAAAAGATACAAAGAAGGCCACTATATCATTATAAAGGGATCTATCAAGCAAGAAGACATAACAATCATAAAAATATATGTACCAACACCTGAGTACCTGTATATATAAAGCAAACACTATTAGACCTAGAGAAAGAAACAGACCCCAATACAGTAATAGTGGGCAACATGAACATCTCTCTCTCATCACTGGACAGATCATCCAGGTAACTTATCAACAGAAAAATACAGGATTTAAAGTACACTTCAGACAAATTGGGTCTGGCAAATATCTACAGAATACTTCACCCACCAAGTACAGAATATGGTTTCTTCACATTAGCTCATGGAACATTCTCCAGGATAGACCACTCACTAGGTCACAAATCAAGTCTTAACAAATTAAAAAAAATCAAAATCATCTTAAGCATTTTTTGAGACCACAAAGGAATAAAATTAGAAATTAGTTACAAGAAAAACTCAGGACAGTATACAAATACACGGATATTAAACAGCAGGCTCCTGAATGACCAATGGGTCTAAGAAGAAATTAAATAAGAAATCAAAAAATTTCTTGAAATCAACAAAAATAAAGGCACATCATATCGGAATCTGTAGGACACTGCAAAAGCAGTACTAAGAGGGAAGTTTATTGCAATAAACACATACATAAAAAAAA
>NW_007806489.1:0-1057 GCF_000696425.1 Galeopterus variegatus | reverse complement strand
TTTTTTTTTTAGTTAGCCTAGCTAATGGTTTGTCTTTTTTGTTTATCTTCTCTAAAAACCAACTTTTTGTTTCATTGGTTTTTGTATTGTTTTGGGGTCTCTGTTTCACTTAGTTCAGCTCTGATCTTCATTATTTCTTTCCATCTACTACTTTTAGGATTGGATTGTTCTTATTTTTCTAGTTCTTTGAAGTATAGCAATAAGTCATTTATTTGAAGTCTTTCTATTGTTTTGATGTAAGCATTAATTGCAACAAACTTCCCTTTTAGTACTTCTTTTGCAGTATCTCACAGGTTTTGGTATGATTTTTCCTTAGTTTTGTTACTTTCAAGAAATTTTTTGATTTCCTATTTAATTTCTTCTTGGACCCATTGGTCATTCAGGAGCATGTTTAGTTTCCATTTATTTGCATAATTTACAGAGCATCATTTGTTATTGATTTCCAGTTTTAATCTGTTGTGGTCTGAAAAGATAATTGAAATGATTTTGATTTTTTAAAACATGCTGATACTTGATTTGTGACCTAACATTTGGTCTATCCTGGAGAGAGTTCCATGTGCTGATGAGAAGAATTCTGTATATTCTGTAGTTGTTGGATGGAATTTTCTGTAGATATCTTCCAGGTCTAATTGGTGTAAAATGTAGCTTAAATTCTGTGTTTCTCTGTTGATTTGTTGCTTAGAAGATCTGTCCAATGATGAGAAAGGGGTATTCAGGTCCCCCACTATGATCATGCTGGGGTCTATCTTTTTCTTTAGGTGTAATAGTGTTTGCTTTATATTTCTGGTTGCTCTGGTGTTGGGTGCATAAATATTTATGATTGTCATGTGTTCTTACTGGAAAGATCCCTTTTCATTATATAATGGCCTTCTTTGTCTCTTTTTATGGTTTTTGGTTTATTAGAGTTTGTTTTATCTGATATAAGAGTAGCTACTCTTGCTCATTTTTGGTTACCATTTTCACAGTATGTCTTTTTCCATCCTTTCACTATTGGTTTGTGTATGTCTTTACAAGTTAGGTCTCTTGAAGACAGTGTATATTTGGGTCTAGCTTTTTA
>NW_007806488.1:0-1057 GCF_000696425.1 Galeopterus variegatus | reverse complement strand
GTGAGGTTCGCCTGTGACCCAGGAATTTGCCAGTGTTCACATTTTATTAAAGTGAAAGCTATTGACAATTCTGGCAGAAGCCAATGATCATTCCAGATCACAGAGTACTCCTATTTGTGTTAATATGATTAGATAAGCAGAAGAAAAAAAGCATACAATGAAACAGAAATGTAAAAAGAAAGAAGAGCTGGTGTTCCAGCTGAATGTGAAGTGTGTCCTAACTCTCCCAGCATCGAAATTCCTGGACGGATCCCTTCTGCTTTGCATTCTAGTTGGGTTCATTTTGCCTGAGCAGGGCTGTGACCCCTTCCCTTCTGGACTGCTTCCTGAGTCGAGAGACTGGATCTCATTCATCTTGGTACCCACAGGCTTCCCCGTGACTTGCACACAGCAGGTGCTGAGGAACCAGTACTCAGCAGAACGACGTGAATACATACCGTGACCCAGTCATCCGCTTCCTCATATTTCACATAGCTGCAGTGAGGCTGTTCATCCACCCAGTGCACTAGAAAGATTTTCTCAATCTAACTCTAATATTGGTGTTTCCTTGCTGTAGTTTAGAGGAGGTAAGCTTATGCTCCAGGGCAGAAGACATCTCCTATAAATATCCTTGCAGCACATAGAGACTTTGAAAATTTTTTTAAATTAAAAAAAATTTTTTTTTTTGACAAGGGGCAAGAATTAGAAATTCTTCTTTGTTTAGATGTTGTCATCAAGCTGCTCCACCACGTCATTCCAGGGTAATGTTTGGAAAGAGGAGGTAAATGATGGAAATGGTCACTAGGAACATAGAGGAGCCAAGAGCTGACTTCACTGACTTTATAAGTAAATGGAGACAGCTGAAGTAATCAATGTATGGCACCTCTTCTAAGGTATTTACACCACAGGCTCAAGTTCCGAGCATGTGATAGAGAACACTGTTCTCTTTATACGTATTTTAAAAAAAAAAAATAGCCATTTTACTGCTTCTTATCTGGAGTGTCCAGAAATCATGTAAAAACCATTCAGAGGACGCCCAAAATTTGCTGCAACCAACTGCTTCTCAGTGTGGCAGGAC
>NW_007806487.1:0-1057 GCF_000696425.1 Galeopterus variegatus | reverse complement strand
GAACTCTAAGGGACCTACCAGCTCCAGCAACCTAGACCCTTAAATAAGGCTAAAAGGCGAATACAATATCATGATCTATTGATAAGTCAGGTTTTAAAAATGTTTTCACTAATCTTGGCTTTTAAGTTACTCAAGGTCATTGGACAAAGAACACAGTGTGCATAAAGGGCTTGTAAGTTGCGATGTTTCCGTTTTCCCAGAGAGAGGAGAGAGATATGTGTGTCTGGTGGGTACGACTGATTCTGAAGTAGACTGTAGTCTGCAGTCAAAGACATTCTAAACCTTTTGAAAATATATGCCTGGGGATTTTCAATGAAGGATTGATAAATTGGCCTCTAATTATGCCTCCTTATTAAAGGACACAGCTTTACAGGAGTCAAAGGAGTCTGAGGAGGAAAAAAGTAAAAAAAAAAAAAAATGTTCGGAGAGATTTTCTTTTGAGTATTATTGTTAGTATTTTTCTTTTCATTATCATAAGGTGCCAGATTAGAAACTGATGATTTTTGTTTTTGCTCTTTGAAAAACAATAAAATGAACTTTCCCCATTCATCGAATTGTATTCTAATCCGTTTTGCTAGATTAACAGAATCATCAAATAAGGCACTTAAATGTATATCTGTATACTGCAACACACGGAAAATAACTTTCCACTGAGCAAAGTGATACAGAGGAAGAAACTGAGGAATTAAGGTGAAGCTACTGAGCCCCACTCAACCTCAGCCAGCAGTAATGGTGTGTTCTCAGACAAGCCACTATTCACTCCAGGCCATGGGCTCCTCACATAAGATTGACAAGGGTGATGGCTGAAGTCCTTTCCTGTGGCATTTTGTTATTGTAGCTCTAGAAGACTAATGCAATGCCTAAACTCTGTGTAGGTATGATTGGTATGCCATTTTGAGATACCTATGGCTGTGTGCTCCCTTATTATTTAGCAGAGTTTGTCATACTTGTACCCAAATCAGCATTCAGCACTCGGGGTCTGCTTTGATTATACACGTATTACAGGGTAAAGAAAGACAAAAGGAAAGCAGGAGGTAGGAGTATGATGTCTATCTTT
>NW_007806486.1:0-1057 GCF_000696425.1 Galeopterus variegatus | reverse complement strand
GCGGGAGCACCACCGCGCTTCCCAAGCGGCGCACTATCCAGTGCACCACCGGGCCGGCCCTAATTATGATTGCTTTCTAATTCCTCACTGTCTCCCTGGGAAACTCTTAAAGGGGTCCCTCTTTCTTATTCCCTTTGCACGGGGACAAATATTTGCCCATGCAATTAGAATCCCTTCTTCTGCCACCATTGCTACATTTTAGCAACTCCTGAGAGCCTGACAAATGCTAGTTAACCAGCTAATTGCAGCTACAACTGACCACTTGAGTGTATGAATGAACATGACAAGTGGCTGGCGACATGTTCAAGTCACTCATTTGTGTTGCCAAGTTTAGCCATTTGAACGTGCATTGCTAAGTTAAAGGGTCTCATGCCAGGTGATTTCAGTTCAAAGTGCCTTTGGAATCAGTCATGAAATTGGCTGGTAGATTTAACAGCACATGGGGAATGGGATGCTGGATAAAACCCCAGAGACCCGACCTGTTGCCCTCTAGGTGCTTAGTCTCTGGCAACACTAGACCAGCAGCATTCTGGTTGCTATACCCCCTATAAAAAACATTTCAAAATGAAAGGAACTGGGCAAATAAATCAAGGTACATGCATAGAATAGGACGGCCTTTGGACATTGAAAAGGGAGAGGGAGAGGTACATCTCCCCCACCAGACACTGCTCACCTGTACGCTTCTTTATATGCTATTTCCTCCATCTAAATGTTTTTCCATCTTTCCCGATCCCCGGCACACTGGAGCTTGGCATACAATAGATACCCAATAGATGAGCTGGCTCTTACAGCATTTCCCTCCTGAAGGGCTCACAAAGTGAGCCAGTTATCTTACACCCAAGGGATGGGTTTGTGGGGACAGCTGGGAGTAGAGGGGAAATTGATCTGGATATATTTGAAAGAAGAGGTCTATAGTGTATAGTTCAGTGAAAAAAGCAGGTTACAAGCAGTGTTTGTCTTATAGCCCACTTTATTGTAGAAAGAAAATTCCATATTTACATGTTTGTTTATGCATAGAAAAGTCTGGTGCGGTACACACTGCATTAAAAGTGACTAC
>NW_007806485.1:0-1057 GCF_000696425.1 Galeopterus variegatus | reverse complement strand
TAAAATACTTTATTTTTCTTAATCATAATTGAGCTATTTTTAATTTTGGTTAAAGCAATAACAGGAACGATGTTGTGATTATCTACTCACTCTAAGGATTGTTTCCTTCACTGCGCAAAAATTTTGCTTTTGAGGTCTTACCCAAAAAGTCTTGTAGAGTTTCCTCAATGTTTTATTCTGGTAGTTTTATAGTTTTATGTGTTACATTTAGTTCTTTAATCTATTTTGAGTTGATTTTGGCATACAGTGAAAGATAGGAGCCTAGTTTCATTCTTCTGTATGTAGATATTCAATTAATCCAGCACTATTTATTGAAGAGACTGTCCTTTTCCCAGTGTATGTTCTTGACTACTTTGTCAAAAATTAGTTGGCTGTAGATGTGTGGATTTACTTCTGAATTTTCTATTCTGTTCCATTTGTCTATGTGCCTGTTTTCATGCCAGTATCATGCAGTTTTGTTTATAATAGCTTTGTAGTACGTTTTTTGTTTTTTTTTTTTTTTGTCTTTTTTCGTGTCTGGCAACGGATCGCAACCCTCAGTGTTGGGCCCGCACCTCGCTCAGCCAGTGAGCGGGAACCGGTCTGTATGTGGGATCCGAACCCTCGGCGGGAGCGCCACCGCACTCCCAGCTTTGTAGTACGTTTTGAAGTCAAGCAGTGATGTTCCCAACTTTGTTCACTTAGCTCAGGATTGCTTAGGCCATTTGGGATCTTTTGTGATTCCATATGAATTTTAGGATTGATTTTTCTGTTTCTGTGGAAATTGTCGTTTGTATTTTGATAGGGATTGCATTGCATCTGTAGACCACTTTGAGTAATATGGACATTTAAAAAAATATTAATCCTTCCAATACATGCAGTATTAGAGACTATTTCAAAAAATTACATGTCAACAAATAGGAAAACCTAGAAAAAGAAAAAAATCTGGACACATACAACCTGCCAAGATTGAAACAGGAAGAAAAAAGGAAAACTGAACAGACCAATAAAGAATAATAACATTGAATCAGTATTAAAAATTCTCCCAACAAAAACAATGCCCAGGACTGAATGGCTA
>NW_007806484.1:0-1057 GCF_000696425.1 Galeopterus variegatus | reverse complement strand
TAAAGTGCAGAGTATGATAACTATATGTGTGTATATATATATGTGTGTGTGTGCATGGTGACATTTGTGTATCTCATATGTTATAGAAAAAATTCAGCAAGGAAACATACCAAACTGTTAAACCTAGCTGCTTCTGAAGAGGGTAGCAGGATTTGGACAGAGTAAAGTGTGAAGGGAGATGTTTGCACTGTTCGATTTTTAAGATAAGCTTTTCTTTTATAATTTTATTTGTTTTTTAAATTAGCATAATAATTGTACATATTTATGGGGTACCATGTGACATTTGGGTACGTGTATACAATATGCACTGATCAAATCAGGTTAATTAGTATATCCATCATCTCAAAGATTTGTCATTTCTTTGTGCTGGAAACATTCAAAATCCTTTGTTCTATCTATTTGAAATTATAGAGTAAATTGTCTTTAACCACAGTCCTCCTATAGTGCTATAAAATCCTAGAATTTACTCCTTCTATCTAGCTGTAATTTTGCATCCATTGACCAAACTCTTATCTCCCACCCCCACTACCCTTCCCAGCCTCTAATAACCGCTATTCTACTCTCCATTCCTATTAGATCAATTTTTTTAGCTTCCGCATATGAATGAGAATATGCAGTATTCATCTTTTTTGTGCCTGGCTTATTTCACTTAACTTAATGACCTCCAGGCTCATTCACAATTTCATTCTTTATGATGGCCACATAGTATTCCATTGTGTGTATATACCACATTTTCTTTATCCAATCATCTGTAGATGGTGTCGAAACCTAAGTTGATTTCATATCTTGGCTATTGTGAATAGAACTGCAGTAAACATGGAAATTCAGGTATCCCTTTGAGATATTGATTTCCTTTCCATTGGCTATATACCCTATAATGGGGCTGATGGATCATATGGTAGTTCTACTTGAAGTTTTTTGAGAAATCTCCATACTGTTTTTCATAATGGCTGAACTAATTTACTTTCTCAGCAGCAGTGTATAAGAGCTCCCTTTCTTGGCATCCTTGAACAAAGTTAAAGGCATTACATCACTGGACATTAAAATATACCACAAA
>NW_007806483.1:0-1057 GCF_000696425.1 Galeopterus variegatus | reverse complement strand
CAGGAACATGTGACTAGTCATGGAATGTGTGAAGGAAGATGAACCAGGAATCAGGGGTTTGTTCAGTCAGTAGAGAGGACCAAACAGAAGTCAGGGAAGAGTAGGGGAAGAGTTGGCGATAAAGTGGAGTTTATAAAGTCATGGTGCCCCGTCGTGGAACAGATTTCAGGAAAACAGCAAGATAGGATATCATAACTTCGTTTTCAAGTTTCAGAAAGTTGCTCTTGCTTCTCTGTGACTACCTGTGGCAGGAGTTCACTGCCTGCTAAGAATTTACTTAACAAATTCTCGTGTGGCATTTGCTATATACTGGGCACTGTCAAAGAGCTTCACTAATATTGACTTACGTAACTTTTGCAACAACACTGTGAAGTAGGCACTATTAGTCTCATACTTATTTCAGTTAGGGAAACTGAGGCACGGAGCGGTCATGTGGTTTGCTCAAGATTATACAGGCAGTTGGTGACAGTCGCAATTTTGTGTCCCTGTTCCTGGCCACCCTGCCATGCTGCCTCTGGGACCACAGAACCTTCCCTGGGAGAGGCCAGCTGGTTGGAACTCCTCTTTGAACCCCCCCCCACACTTTATCTTACCCCCTCTGTCACACAGGGTCCTACTTTGCCCACCTGATCAGCAATCATGGCTACCCCGCACCAGAACCCTTACAAAGTTTAGAAGGAATTTATTTAAAATAATGCTTCCTCAGAAAATGTGGTTACCTCTGCCTTATCCACCTCATCTCCATTTGCATTTCTGTTGTGCCTCAATGGGCTAATGGAAGTAGTAAGCTTTAGGCTCTGCCTCTTACAGGTAGTCTGACCTTGCATAAGCCACTTAATCTAACTCCCAGTTGCCTTATCTGCAGATTGGGGAGAATGTTCCCTTGCAATCCATAGGGTTGTTGTGAGGACAAATAAGACGGTGTGTGAGGATCAATGGCACCGGGCTGTGCAGGTGTCTGCTTTGGCTCTTACTGATTGGCTTGCCACACTGCCATTCTGTAGAGAGCAGGGATTTACACAGATGCAGAAACTGGGCTCTAAGAGGTGGTACCAGA
>NW_007806482.1:0-1057 GCF_000696425.1 Galeopterus variegatus | reverse complement strand
GCATTTCTAACAAGTTTCCAGTTGATGCTGATGCTGCTGTTTGGGAGCACACTTTGGGAACCACTGGACTATAGCCTTGGCCTCAAGATTTGGGTCTTATTCTGATAGTAATTCAGGAGAAACCTAAGGGTTTGTTTCTGACTGATAAAATGTTTTTTACTACCTATGGTTGGTGTTTTAGTTTCAAGGGTCACGTGAATCTATACATGGTGAAAGTACATAGTGGAGCAGGGTAGGAGATACCACAGCTGCTAGATTGTTTCCTAAGATGTTTGGGTAGATCATTAAGGAATGTGACCTGCCTCAACAGATTTTCAACGTAGATAGAACTCGTCTGTTTTAGAAGAAGATACCAGATAGAACACATATCAGCAAGGAGAGAGAATAGCTGGGGTTATTTTTTGAGAATAGCTGTTTTTAAAGCATGGTAGAAATTCATCTTGGCACTGCAAGTTCATACCTTCCCTTCCCCAAAATGAACGTATAAGCATTCAGTTGGAATTTCTACATTAGCCAGCACAAAATGGCTATGTTTGTAATACTAACAGTATGGTAAGCTCTGTAAATAGAAACAATGAAATCCATTCAAAAGTACCTGAGAGAAATTCAGACTTTAAGAATTTGACTTTGAGGAGTAAAGAAATCAGATAAAAACTATGATTTAATTACCATACTGATTACTGTTAATTCCTAGCCAATAACTGTTTCAAGGAAGAGCCCAGGTCTCATTCTGATTGCCATCTCTCCCTGGCCATGTACCCATCTTCTCACTGCCACCAGACACAGATACAGTGCCTAGAGCCACCACTCAGGTATGGCAGGAGGTGCTTGGTTGGGTGTGGCCACCATCTCTTCTTCCCTACTCATTCCACTCATCCACTTCTAGTCACCTTTGATTCCTGCAATTCAACAGCAGTTCCAGCCTCATGTTTTCTAAACACAAGTCCTTCCAACAGAGTTACACAGACTACCCTTTCTAAAGCTTTATATTAAGAAATATACCTGTATGTCCTCCTCTGAGAAATGTATATACAGCTCCTTTGCCCATTTCTTAATC
>NW_007806481.1:0-1057 GCF_000696425.1 Galeopterus variegatus | reverse complement strand
ACACACATGGGACCCCCTTGTAGCCTGCAGAACAAGGGGTATCACTCCTCAGGCTCCCACGATGTTTCCTAAAGCAGGATGGCTCACAGCACTCTCTCCTTCCATATCCTGAGCCTCTCTGGACAGAATGAGGTTTGGGAAGGATGCATGAGCTGGTTCTCTGGGGTATGGGAAAGAAGCCAGTGGTGAAGTTCAGAAGCCAGCTGGTGAGAACTTTTAAAGATTGGCTGGGCATGGCTGTCATGCCACCAAAAAGTCTCCTGACTTGAGCACACCAAAGCAGGGTCCAAAACACCCCTGTTGTAACAGACATAACTTTTTAACTTTTCAGTTTAAATATCATGGGGATGTGAAGGATTCCCAGGGAACAGAAAGTGGGATAAGCACTTTAGGGGCCCCTGAACTGTGGTTGTTTTTCAAAACATAAAGAAGTGTTTTAAAGCCACACAGATACATAGCAGTCAATTATCAGTCCTGCTTATATCCCCAGTTCACAGTGCACAAAAGGGGATCAGCTCCCATTTACAGAAGGATGGAAAGAAAAATGGAATGCCGTAGGAAGATAGAAAGGGAAGGAGGAAACCATTTCACCAAAATTTCAAGAAATAAAGGCATAAATAGAGGCTGTGGGAAATGCTCAAGCACACAGTCCGCACAAGCACAGCACAAACTGGGCCGGGGCTCTCTATTTCTGCATGCTTGCATTAATGTAAAACCTTGCTTGTTGACAAAGTCATGAAATTCAATTTCCTTTTTCCTTCCACCCCTGTTAGAACTGGCCATTATTTCACAGTGAATGAAGATAACATTTTCTTTAGAAGTTTAAAAACACAAAAATAAAAATTTAAGTAAAATTTTACCTAGAAACAACATATGTAAAACAAAGTCTGCTTTGAGTGTTTGTCTCCATGATGACAAACACAGTTTCACATTCTGAGACTGTGAGGAATTCTTAGATGTTGGAACGTTAATGGCAGAAAGTATAATAGATATATCAGAGTATGCTAACTCTAAGGGTCCTGTTCCTGGGCTGAGGCTGAGATAGCCATGGTATGAT
>NW_007806480.1:0-1057 GCF_000696425.1 Galeopterus variegatus | reverse complement strand
TCAGTTTTGGTAGCTTGTGTGTGTCCAGAAAGTTATCCATTTCCTCCAGATTTTCAAATTTATTGGTATATAGTTGTTGATAGTAGTCTTGAATAATTCCTTGTATTTCAGATGTATCAGTTGTAATATCACATTTTTCAATTCTAATTTTTGTTATTTGGATCTTCTCTCTTTTTTTAGTCAGCTGTGCTAATGGTCTGTCAACTTTATGTATCTTTTCAAAAAAACAACTTTTTGATTTATTGATCTTTTGTATCATTTTTGGGGTTTCAAATTCATTAAGTTCTGCTCTGATCTTAATGATTTCTTTCCATCTGCTAACTTTGGGTTTGGATTGTTCTTGTTTTTCTGGTTCTTTAAGTTGCGGTATTAGGTTGCTCACTTGCCATATTTTGATGTGATAAATTTAATGTGATAAATTTCCCCCTTAGTACTGCTTTGCAGTATCCCACAGGTTTTGGTATGATGTATCATTGTTTTGATTAGTTTCAATACATTTTTTGATTTCCTGTTTGATTTCTTCTTGGACCCATATGTCATTTTTGTCTGCCTGTGTTATTTCAAACAGCCCATCTTCAAGGTCAGAATTTCTTTCTTCTGCTTCTGCAAGCCTTCTCATTAAACTCTCTGTTGTATTTTTTATTTTGTTGAATGAATTCTTCAGGTTGGCAAGCTTTGCTACATTCTTTTTCAGGGTATTGATTTCCTTGTATATTTCTTCTTTCAGGTCCTGTATACTTTTCCTTATTTCATCATGTTGTCTAGCTGAGTTTTCTTGTATCTCATTTAGTTTCCTTAGAATTATCACTTGAAATTCCTTTCAAGGGCTTCCTTTTCTATAAGATCTAGAGCTTGAGAGTTATTACCCTTTGGTGGTATACTTTCTTGATTTTTAATATTTCTGGTATCTTTCCTTTGATGTTTAGTCATTGTGGCAGGGGATTTCATGGTCCACTGGTTTGACACTATTGTCTGGCTAGGATGCTGCTGGCCTGCCAATTTGGTATGGCTGCTTCAGTGTCTGCTCGGCTGCCCACTAGTGCCTTGGGTGCGTGGT
>NW_007806479.1:0-1057 GCF_000696425.1 Galeopterus variegatus | reverse complement strand
AAAAAAAAAAAACAAAACCAAAAAACAGCCAAAGAACATCTGATGGATACTTGATGGGTTCAGTTTTAGGTATGTTGAATTTGAGTGCCTGAGGCTCTAAAGGGTTAGTTATAGGGTCAAGAGAGAGAGAACCTGGGTAAACCTGGAGTCGTTCCAATCAGGCAGGGGAAAGAGGTGAGCTTGCTTGGTTAGAGACCACTGAGAGAGAAGTGGTATTGACATGCTAGAATGGGTAAGGTGGCATGAGGGCAGATGAAAAGGGATTCTGGCTTGGGAGGCTGACCAAGTAGGGAGAGGTTGGCACTCCAAGCAGGCTTCTGTGTGCCCTCTTCTCTGGATGGGCAACAGAAGTGTTAGGGAGCTAGAGGGGTGGGAAATTTGTCACCATGAAAGCAGGGCTGGGCTGCATGACAGGTACCGTGCAGATCCCAAGAGGCAGTTTGCCATCATGTATAAAAGCACAAGCTACAGGCTCAGAAAGACCCAGATTCAAGTCCCAGTTGTGTCACCTGTGTGACCTGGGACACATTACTTAATCACTTTCAATCTCATTGAATTTGAGAAGGGCAACGAACCGTATCTGATTACTGAGAACATTTTTTTCCCTCCCTATGTTATCAAAATGGAGCCAACTGCTCAGATAATATTCATGCTGAATGATGTCCTGCTCAGGTGTGGGACTCGGCCTTAGCTATGGGGCTGAGGAAAGAGCAAGCATCATCCACCACTGTGGGAGATTCACAAGTGCTTCTAAGTATACAAAGAAAGCTGCGTGCCACGATGCTAATCATCTTTCAGTGTAATCAACTCCCAGGTCTTCTAGTTGATTCCTGCACAATTGGTCACCTCAGTGATACAGCTGATAAAAATCTGCTGTTAAGATGACAAGAGCCAGGGCTGGCCAGTTATCAGTTGGTTAGTGCGCAGCCTTATAATACTGAGGTTGTGATTTGGATCCGTGTTCTGGCCAGCCCCCTGCCCTCCATCAAAAAAAAAAGAAAAAAGGGAGTTTTTTCAAAAACGGGTTTTCATTCATGAGCAGAAGTGCTTTGGAAAG
>NW_007806478.1:0-1057 GCF_000696425.1 Galeopterus variegatus | reverse complement strand
CGTGTCCTAAGAAAACAGCATGTAAAGATAACTTGCAGAAGTTTTAGAACAACAACAACAACAAAAAACCTCTTAATTCACTCCGCGTTGCAATGTGTGTTGCTTTTCACAATGCCTTGATATGACAGGTGAGATGAAGAATCTCTTTTTTAAAAAAGAGACAGTTCTAATTTCCTGATCTAGGCACACTTTGATAAAAAATTTTGCTAACACATTTGCTTCTGAGAAGTTTGCAGACAAAGGCAAAGACAGACAAAGAGCATATGCTAAATTGATCATTTTTGTGTCTGAATATTCACTATTTAAGAGACAAGAAACTGTTCAATCTGATTTGGGGTATGATTATACTGTAGTCCAAATTGAAGTGTCTGTGGAAATGGATTGGGTGAGCTTCTCGGTTGTCAGTCATATCAGTTATTCCGTGCAGAGCGAGATGGGGGCACTCATGGGAAACGGTAGAAGTGGTTCTGCGATACACCTAGACAGATGGGTGTTCCTTCCTGCAAGCAGGCCCTTGCTGTCTCTGCAACACAGTGGGTGCAGAGCAGGGAGAGCCCTTTTGAATATTGCCAGTGCCACCCTGTGCCTTGCTTGGGGAGGGCCTCCAGGGCACATTCCAAGAGTCTAGATTCTGGATCAAGTGTTCTTCTCAAATCAAATCAGCAAACTGGCTGGAGGCAGGGGAGGATTTATACACGATGCAGACATATGGTTAGAGAGAGAGGATGCAAACATGCAAAAATTTAAATAATGAAAGATTCCAGTAGCCGTTTAAGACAACAAAAGTAAAGCAAAGTCAATATTTGCTGCAGAAGAGAGCTGTGTAGAAGAGGAGGAATTCCTGTGAGAAATGATGTTTCAGAAATCAATCCTTGTCACTTACCAAAAACAATTTAAATCATATCTGTCAGTCTAAGCAAGGGATGTAAAGATGTAATTAGGTTTGCTCTTGGGGTGGTGGATGGAAGATTTTCTCTTCACTTTTCCCTTTCTACCTGTTTCAGTCAGGATTCTCCAGGGAAACATAACCAGTGGGAGATGAGATAGGTGATAAATA
>NW_007806477.1:0-1057 GCF_000696425.1 Galeopterus variegatus | reverse complement strand
TTTGTAACAGATACATTAAATATAAGTTCTCTTTTCATTTTGTAGACTTGAATGTTTTTTTATAATTTCCAAAAAATTTTTATACATACATGCTATATCTATAAATTTATGTGTATAATGCTATATATACATACAAATATACATGCATGTAAACTTACAGAAAGAACAATGTTTGCTTTTTCTAATCCATTGTATCCAATTCAATGTTTTCTAAAGAGTCAAGATTTTGCAATATAGCTAATCAACTTTAAACCACTAACTGCTATTATAAGTCAAAATTTTGGTAAATGAAATATTCTATTTCAGTAAGAACTATTTTATGTGTGTGTGTGTGTGTGTGTGTGTGTGTGTGTGTATAGCTTTTAATGAAATAGAATATTTTATTTAGCATGATTTTGACTGGTAATATAATATATATATTATAATAAAATGTATTATCAATGGCCCATTTGGAGCTATCATAGTAACATTAATTTTTTTCTTTCTTTGTTTTTCAAAGATAAGCTACACTTGCTGTTTGTGTGTGTTTTTTTTTAAGACATAATGGCAATGAAATTCACATTTCAAAGTCTGGATATGTTTAAAATGCTTATGAGGTTATGTATGACAATTTCCTAGGCTACATTTCTATGACACCATGCCATCTTCTGATTGATTGACTGGTAGATTGTTTAATACAAGGATGACTAGAAATATTTTTGTCAAGATACATCCTTTACTTCACTGAAACTCAGAAAAATATATTCCCAGCAGTGTTCTTGGTGTCTTTTAGCTCTCATTTCCACTGTCATATGTGTTACCAGTTTCTATGCAGGCCATGAGAGAAGTTTGAGTAAAATGTAGAAAATTCGAGATTTATTTAAAGCATGTTACAATATATGGAATGTGTTGATATTTAATTATCCATGTCATCAGAAAAACACCAATAATAAAAGTAGTGTAGGGCCGGCCCGGTGGCGCACTGGATAGTGCGCCGCTTGGGAAGCGCGGCGGCGGTCCCATCCGAGGGTTCGGATCCCACGTACAGACCGGTTCCCGCTCACTGGCTGAGCGAGGC
>NW_007806476.1:0-1057 GCF_000696425.1 Galeopterus variegatus | reverse complement strand
TATCTTTTTGTATAGTGTATAGTTTTTTAAGTGGTTGCTCTAGGTACTATATTATATATATACGTATAACTTGTCACAGTTTACAGTGGCTGTGTCCTCCATTTATATCTCATTACCTTCCCCCATTTATAATATAGCTGCTTTAAATATTTCTTCCATATACATTTAGAAGCATAATAAACTGTTATAAGTTGTACTTTGACCATCAGACATAATTTAGAACACCGAAAGGGAGAGGAAAGTCTATTGTATCTACCCATGTTTTTGCTTAGCACGTTATTTCTTCATTCCTGGTATTTTAAAATTCCTTCTTTTGTCATTTACTTCCTGTTTAAAGAACCTCCATTAGTCATTTTTTTAGGGTAGATTTGCTGGCAACAAATTCTTAGTTCCCTTCATATCAAAACATCTTGACTTCTTCACTTCTGAAGGACATTTATGCTGGAGACAGAATTCTGGGCTGTCGTTCTCTCGGCCCCTGAGGAATGCTGTGCGTTCCTGCAGCCCATGTGGTTTCTGGTGATAAATCCACTGTCACTGGAATTGTTAACTCCCCTATACGTAAGCTGCTGGTCTTTTTCTTCTCCTTTTCCTTCTTTTGGTCTGTGGTATGCAGAGGGTTGACTATGGTGTGTCTGGGGGTGGATTTCTTTGGACATGTCCTGTTTGGGGTTTTCTTGCCGTCGCTGGGAAGTTTTCAGCCATTTTTCCTTTGAGTACTTTTTCTGCTTCACCCTCCTCCCCTCCTTTCAGGATTCTGACGAAATGGACATTATATGTTGGCTGTAGGCCCACAGGTTCTTCAGGCTCTGCTCGGTGTCAGCGGTGCCTTCCTCTCTGCTGTCCAGATTGTGTAATTTCCGTGGTTCCGTCTTGCATTCCACCAGCTCTCTTCTCTGTCCTCTCTGTTCTGCTATGAGGCCCATGCACTGAGCTTTGTAAAAGTTCAGTTCATTTGGTTTTCCTTTTTATCTTCTACTTCTTTGTTTAAACTTCCTTTTTCTTTGTTGGTGGTGGCTGGCCAGCCTGGGGATCCGAACCCTTGGCGGTGCTGTTA
>NW_007806475.1:0-1057 GCF_000696425.1 Galeopterus variegatus | reverse complement strand
TTTTTTTTTTTTTCAAGGTCTTTAATTGACCATCTGCAAAACCCTTTCTGCCATGTAATGGAACATATTCACAGGTTCTGGGGATTAGGACATAGGCCTATTCAGTGGGGGTGTGGGGGAGGAACGGTCATTATTTTGCCTACCACACTTAGCTTTTTTGGTTCCTACTTACACAGTTTAAGATTTGGCATGTCTTGAGAAGAAAACTTACCATGGGACAGGCTCAGTTCTACTCTCCTTTTTTATAGGGACCTTGTTCCCTCTAGACTTCAATTTTACCTTCTTGGCCCTGTAAGACTGCCAACAGTCTTGTTGGTTTCTTTTTCCCTTAGTAGTTGGTCCTCTACATGGGTGAAGCCCATATTCTCAGCCTCTAGCCATGTGCCCAGAATTGGCAAATGCCCCAGGGAAAAGTCTAGAAATTAGGCTCCTCTAGGCCTGTTTGCTGTAGCAGCTCTTTTCTAGTTGATTTCAGTGGGAGCATAGTCTGCTACAAACTGTTCCATCATACCTCTTCTAAGTTCTTTTGACACGATGTGTATATGTTGTATGTGTGTATATTGTATGTGTGTATTTTGGCCTGACCCAGATGTTCCAGGTTTATCTTATACATTTCTGGCATTAGCCCTGGAATTGGCTATTTCTCCAAGGAGCCCTGGTTCCATTTATTGGGAAATGGTATAAAGAGATCACAATTTGAAGGCAGAGATTATGTTTTATGCATCTTTGTATCATTTGCACCCAGAACTTTGCCTGATATGTATTAGATACTCAACAAATATTCATTAAATAACTTTTTATATTCATGCCTTTACTTGGTTCTACTCAGTTTAGGCAGTACTTTCTTCATAGTTTTCTTTGGCTTTATTTCTTCTCTAAACTCTCTAAACTTCTGTAGCACTTCTATGGATTTAATTCAAATTGTATTGCATAACTTGGAGGCTTAGACTAGATAAACTTTACAATCTACTTTTACTCCTAATAACTTATAAATTAACTCCAAGTATGCACTATCTTATTCTTTTGAAGTGTGTTAATTTTTTTCACCTATTTAAAT
>NW_007806474.1:0-1057 GCF_000696425.1 Galeopterus variegatus | reverse complement strand
CATGAAGGCTCCAATCGCATGACCCGATCACCTCCCAAAGGCCCCATCTCCAAATACCATCGCTTTGGGATAGGGCTTCAACATATGAATTTGGGGGAGGAAGGCCACAAACATGCTGTCCGTGGCAGCTGGGAAATGAAGGAGCTTAATAATAATGACCCCATCAATGCACGTATCTCAGGGCCCAGGGCACTTTCCTGGCCTGTTCAATTTCTCGCACAACCCTGAGAAGCAGGGGGCAGATATCTGGCTCATTTTCTTTGGGGAGGCTGAGGCGTGGTGGAAGAGGAGGGCAGGTGCTGGGGATTGTCATCTCTGAGACTGTGAGTGGTCCCATGTTACTCACCCTCCCTAGCCCCCCAGGGTTGGGAGAGCAGAGGAGCTGGTGGCATCCTGGTCAACCAAGAGTTAGAAAGGTTAGTGACTTGCCCAAGGTCATAGAGGTGTTATGTTCACCTAAGTGTTAAAGAGGCAGAAGTGGGATTTTCCCCCAGAGTCAGTGCTGGGGCCTCTCGTGTCCAGGTACCTGCTGGGGAGCATGGTGAGAGGCTGGGGAGAGCCTCATGGGCTCAGGATCCAGGTCTCTGGAGCACAGCCAGCAGTGGAGGGACGGGCCAAAGGCACTGGCTTCATATTCGGGTCTGCTGTGCATCCCAGACACAGTGCAGTCACAGATGGGACCACCTGGTCTCAAGTGCCCACTGTTCCTTCCGGGCCACAGCAGACACTGGGATGTGTCAGCTTAGCCAAAAGCTCGCATGCTGCCAGCCCAGAGCTGGCTTCTGTGCTCCAGTGGTGCCAGACTACAGGGCACAAGCATTGTCCACAGCATCCCGCTGTGTGCATGGCTTATGGAGGCGAGACGTTGTGGAGTCCCGCCTGGCCCTGGGACCCTCTCCCTCTGTGAATCTGGGGACATCATTCAGCCACTTTGGGTTTGAGTTGTTTTGTCCACAAAGTGGAACTACTGAAAACCACCCTTCCTTCTCAGGGCCAATCTATCTAATATGGTGGCTGCAGGCCTCAGAATTGGCAGACCTGGGTTCAAAATCTGCCT
>NW_007806473.1:0-1057 GCF_000696425.1 Galeopterus variegatus | reverse complement strand
CTTCTCATGCTGTGCTCTGTTCTTTCCTGCTGCAGCCCAGAGAGCAGATGTTGGTGGGGAGGCAGCGGGCACCTCCATCAACCACTCCCAGATGCTGCTCCAACGCTTGCAGGAGCTGTTGCGGCAGGGCAACGCCAGCGACGTGGTTTTGCGGGTGCAGGCTGCAGGCACCGACGAGGTCCGAGTCTTCCATGCCCACCGCCTGCTGCTGGGACTGCAGAGTGAGCTGCTCCGGGAGCTGCTCACTAACCGGAGCGAGGTGGTGCTGCAGGAGCCCCGGGACTGTGCTGCCGTCTTTGACAAGTTCATCAGGTAGGGAGGGGAAGGATTGGGGGAGGCTTCATCCCTTTCCCAGCCCCTGGCGCCCCCACCTACAGGGTCACAGAAGCCTGGACCCTTAGAGGTCATTTTGTCTTTCCCTGGATGTCATTAGGATGACAATGTCCCAGCTCCTTCATCCCTTCTCCCTCTGCCCTCTCGTGCAGTAGCGGGGCTTCCTGCTGTTGCCTGTGTGCTCTGTGTGGTTTGATGCCGCTCCCTGCCCCGGTAACCCCCTCAGAGCTGTTTGCAAACCTGGCCAGCAGAACTTTTAAAAACTACAGGTTTCTGGGCCCCACCCTGGATCGCCAGTTTCAGGTCTAGGATTGGGACCAGCAGTCATTTTTAATTTTAAAGTCTCCATGTGGTTTTGGTGTCTGGACAGGTTTGGCACCACAGGGCTGGGGAGCTGAAAAAGTTAGCCAGCTCTTTCCTCCACCTCCCTGCGTCCTGTCAGTGTGCTGCACAGGGGACACCATTCACACTGTAGTCTAAGAAAGTAACTCTGTTCTAACGGCTCGGACGAGATGGCAGCAGAATCCCATCTCAGCAACAGGAAGGGGATAAAACAGAAACGCAAGCAGGGTCTTCCCCTTACCCTAATTTGGTTCCATTCAACCAGCCTTCATCCAAATCCCATACCAGGCCTCTGGTGACATTTCATCGACTGGAATTTAGTCACATGGTCATACCCACTGTAAGGGAGCCTGGAAAACATAGTCTTATTCCTGGAGGCAAA
>NW_007806472.1:0-1057 GCF_000696425.1 Galeopterus variegatus | reverse complement strand
AAGCACTTATACGGAGCTGGGAGATGCTGTCATAAGAGGATGTGACCTGGTCAGAGAAGTCAGGAGAGGCTCCCTGCAGAGGTGACCTACGAACTGAGAGGTGAAGTGGGAATACGCATTAATGAAGTGAGAAGAGCAGGGCAGAGGGGACAGCAGAAAAAAAGCCCAGTGGCAGAACTCTCTGTGACTGGAGCAGAGAGAGATGAGGCTGAGAGGTGGTTACAGAACAGGCACTGAAGGGACTTGGAGGCCGTGGTAAGGAATTCTGTCTGGATTATGAGAGCAAAGAAAGTTATTACAAGATGTTGAGCAGGAGGGTGATGTGACTAAGTTTGCATTTTGAAAAGATCAATATGGTATGAAGATCAGGTGCAGGGGGTGGGCAGAGTGACAATTAGATGAATGAAGAGGCAGTTGTCCTCTGGGCAAGAGAAGATAGTGGCTTGGGCAGAAGGTGGTAACAGAGATGGAGAGGTATGATGAATTTGGGGGATATTTAGGAGGCAAAATAGACAACTTTGATGAAGGATTTGGGATGGGAGGTGGTGAGGGAGAGAAGGATAAATGAAGAAATAGGAGGATTCTGGATTGCAAAACCAAACGAATGTTGGTACTATTTGCCCAGACTTGCACACGGTATTGAAGAGGATCGTGAGATGGGTTTTAGACATGTTGAGTCTCAAGTGCATCTAAATTTTCCAACAAGCATATTTACCAAAGACAAGTACCATTACAAGTACGCAACAAAGGCGGTTCCGCACTGACAATAAAGCCCCACACGAACACAGTCTAAGACTCTGGTGTGTCCTTTCTTGCCTCTTCCAATCCATATGCACAAGGAAGCCAGAATAGCCTTTCCCAATGCAAATCTATTCAGTTTGTTATTGTGTAAATTCTCGCTATTACCACCCACTGCTTGTAGCATTTTGTCTAAAGTTTGTAATGTGGCTCACAAGAACCCCCGTCAGTGGTTGCCCTAAATCCTCAAGTAATCTCTTCCCACTATCCCTTCACTCACGACATGCCAGACACATTCATTTCTCACACAGACTCCTCC
>NW_007806471.1:0-1057 GCF_000696425.1 Galeopterus variegatus | reverse complement strand
CTATGGTTAATAATAACTACAAAAAAATCCTCATAGCAAACTAGGTATTAAAGTAAAAACACTTAAATAGATAGAATGTGCCTATATAAGGCTTACACCCTAAAAATACAAGTAATGAAATATTAAAATTATTTCCTTTAACGAGAAAAATGTGCCTGCTGTCTCCTCCTATCCAACATTCTACTAGAGATGCATTCATTCATAAATATAAGAAAAAAATAAATGTGTTGATAAATTGAAAAGAGAAAAATTGCTAATTATTTGCAGATAATATATTTTCTATGTACCACATTCAAAATAAATTATAGATAATCTTATAAAAAATTTAACAAGATTTCTGGATCTAAAGCCAATATTAAAATGTTAATTGATGTTTTATTACAAAACAAAAATTATTCAGAAAACTTACTTGAATAGCAGAAAAACTTACTTTTTAAAATTGCACTCAAAAATGTAAATTATACAGAAATATATTAACAAAATATGTTCAAGTCCCTTGCCAAGGCAATTATAAAGAAAAAATATTAGAGAAAACCTAAATTAATAAACATAAACATAAGCCATTGAACAAAAAAAGCTCATTGTAAAGCTCTTGTTTCTTCCCAATTTTGTCAATAAGTTCATTGTGCTTCAAATAAAAATTCCAACACATTTTTAAAGTACTTAATAAACTGATTCTTAACATTATGTGAAAAAGGAAAAGGCTAGCAATAAAAAAACACTCTGAAGTAAAGCAACTCAGAATAATCCAAAGTAAATGATAGGACATTACTAGTGCAGAGTCCAGTGAATCAATATGTAGCATAAAATAAATATCCTAAAATCAAAACCATTAATTTCTGAAAAGTCTGATTTTGATTTTGACAAGGCAGGTTTTATAGAGCAGTGGAGGAAATAATGTACAATGTAATACTCACCAAGTGGCAACGGGACAGTTTTTTTGTGTGTGTGTGCATGCGTGTGTGTGTGTGTGTGTGTGTGTGTGTAACCATATTTTTTTCTTTCTTTCTTTCTTTTTCTTACAACAAACACAAAAATCCTTTTTAGGTAGGTTAAA
>NW_007806470.1:0-1057 GCF_000696425.1 Galeopterus variegatus | reverse complement strand
AAAAAATGGTCTACATATTATTTATGTTGTTATTTTCACAGCTTATAGTTTGGCATCATTAATTCATGGCATATTTTAAATGTTTGCAGTTTGTTTAAACAACATTTTCCTCAATACAATTGATTTTAAAAATTGGAGATATAGTTAAAACTGAAAATTTAAGATTTAATTTTCAAGTACACATGTAACTTAAAAGACAAAAAGTATAAATAAATAACTGCTATATCAAGCTCAAGAATTCAGGACCAGAGCAAAATAAGACTTTGAAAAACAAACAAACAAAAAGTAATTAATAAATATAAATGCATATTAACAATTATGGTATGCAAATTCTAGCATTGATAAATAAATCCAATAGCTGGTACTTTGAAAGAAACCAATTAAATGGATAAACCACCAGCTAATCTAATCAAACAAGGGAATAATCCCATAACCATACTGGGAAAGCTAATTATAGGACAATATTTTACTTGACTGTATTCAAATCAATTTGAAAATTGACTTCAATTCTCAGAAAATATAAATTACCAGGAGAGCATAAAATGTAAACAAACCAATTACCATGGTAGGATTTGAGAAAGCTGTCAAACAGCTCTTCTCCAAAATAAAAACAGGACTCAGATGTTTCACAAGTGATTCTATCAAACCTTCAAGATATAAATATTTTGAGTGTTATTTGCATGTTTCCAAACAGAAAAAAGGAAGCAAAACTCTTTTTTTTTTTTTTTTCCACCAAATTCCCTTTTTAAGAAGTTAACATAAGTTTTCTTTAGCTGTTCTTGGCTCTTTTCAAATGCTTACTGATTGCAGTATGGGGGTCAGAGGATTAAGGGTAGCTGTCCTGGGGTTCTTCTGCCATGTGTAGGTCTGTTTCCTTCAGATGGCGTCCCCTATCTCCATCAGAGGACTGACTGTAATCTCTGTGAAAATCGAGGGTGTGAGTGGACGGGAATGCTTTCCTTCAAAGAGCATCGGCTGGCGACAGAAAAATCAGGTGTGGATATTCCACAACTGTTGAACCAAGAAAAGATTTTCTCTGGTAGGAGAATAACATAAG
>NW_007806469.1:0-1057 GCF_000696425.1 Galeopterus variegatus | reverse complement strand
ATTTGCGTTAATTCAACATCTTTTTTTGTTTTTGTTTTTGCAACCAGTAAGGGGATTGGAACCCTTGGCTTGGTGTCGCCCACACCACGCTCAACCAGTGAGCATGCCAGCCATCCCTATATAGGATCCGAACCTGTGGCCTCGGCGCTCCCAGCGCCGCACTCTCCCGAGTGAGCCATGGGTTCAGCCCCTAATTCAACATCTTAATATTTTATTATTTTGTAATGAAACATGTGGTCAATACCACTAAAGTGATTAAATTCCTAAATGTGAGAGCAGAAGAAAACACTTTATTGAGCTTCAAGGATAAAAGGACTGAGCTCCAACAAGACAGAATAAAAGAGGTACGGGACACACACCTCCTTTGGACTCAGAAAGACAGATAAGTTTGCATGTCAGAAAAATCTCCACTAAGTCTATGACATGCCTCCTCTTCTTCATCCAGCAACCACATTTCTGAGTGAATGACACACAAATACAAATACTATAGACAATATTTGTTTTAAGAAAGAAATAGATTATGTTTAACATATTTAAACTTTGAAGAATTGGGGGGTCACAGTGCTGGCATTCTCTCCAGATGAATGAGTATAAAGAGATCCCACATTTCAGATGCTTCCCAGAAAGATTGGAGAAGACTATGTTGTTCCATAAGAATTTTTTAAGTCAGATTATCTAAACATATTCACGAGAAAAGGCACTCATAGTTCTATTCCAGATCTATTGAATAAGAATTCTGAGGTGGCAGCTTAAGAATTTGGTTTGAAATAGGTGGGAGAGAAAGCACAAGTCTTTCTCAGGCAAAGCCAAGTTTGAGAATTACTGGGTAGCTCATGCACACATTTATGATCAGTAAGCTCCAAATTTGTAGGAAAGTTTTAAGCATCAGTGGTATCAGACTGGAATATACAAATAAGAGTTAAAATTATAATTGTTTTCTTCAATAGTGATTAGAGACAGAGAAGAGTAGAGATCAAATGTTAATTCAAGTTACTCGTTGTTCCAACCTAATTTCTCTGATCTCAACTATAAAAGTTCATGGAAAAATAGAATTTAA
>NW_007806468.1:0-1057 GCF_000696425.1 Galeopterus variegatus | reverse complement strand
ACTAGCAGTTATATTCACTAAAAACAACAGAAGTAGAAAGCAGATTTATATTAACCCCTCACGAGAGGGAAAAATACCCTTTAAAATTTTTAAAACTGTCCCATTTTAGTACACAATAATTAATTTTGAAACTTTCTATTTAGGTCAATCATTAAATAACTTGAAGGATGTTGATATAGCAAGGTTTTAAAAGATAGGTAAAGAGTTTGCTACTCTCCTTAATTGTGACTAAACAATTGGGGCCGTTCCTGTGAAGAGGAAAGAAGGTTGGAAGGAAGGAAGAAGGCCGTTCCTGTGAAGATATAGAAGGTTGGAAGAAAAGCAGCCAATGGACGAGTTTTAAAACACCAAGTAGCCATCCAAAATTGTTCTGTTGTAGAAAGCATAAAACTCTAGCACAACATTTGTAGAATGAGAGAAACTGTCTTGGTGCCATCTGAGATGAAAAAAAAAAAAAAAAGAAATCTAAATTGTAGTACTAGTTTCCCCTGTCTTAAATTCTGTAGTTCCTAGTTGAATAGAAATATTACTATATTTACAGAGCATACCTAGAACTCCATCTTTAAAATTTTGTTTGTACAGTCTCATTTGCTATGCATAACCAAAGTTCATTTATTGAGTAATTCTTTCAATACATTTAGTCATTCACTCATTCATATATTCAAAATATTGAGAACCTATTATAGTTTTATTCACAGCTATGTATCATTGAAAATTACCTAAAGTTATTTCTGATTTTGAATGTCCTTTTTTCTGAATGACATAACCATTCTGTGTAATATGCCTGGGATTGAAGAATTGTACAAATAAGTCTACTTTAAATTACTTCAAAATGATATTTTAATTTTCCAAGTTTCGACATTAAATGGTAGGATCATTAGAGTATAATCATGGAAAAAGGGGAAAAAAAGAACAGTCACAGACTTCTAGAGAATTAGAACTATAGACACTGCAAATATCCTCTCAACTGAAAGAACCAAACATATCAACAAAGTATATGAAACATACGTGACTAAAAACACATTGGTAATTAGGTAATAAAGGAAAGTGATCTCCG
>NW_007806467.1:0-1057 GCF_000696425.1 Galeopterus variegatus | reverse complement strand
CGCAGCCCGCAGCCCACAGTCCGCAGACCACAGCCCGCAGACCACAGACCGCAGACGGCAGCCCGCAGCCCACAGCCCGCAGACCGCAGCCCACAGACCGCAGACCGCAGACCGCGCAGCTACTACTTACCGGCGCCGCCTCAGCCCGCAGCCCGCAGTCCTCAGCCGCCCGGCTCCTGCGCTCACAGACGCAGCTCTCCCTGTGATCCTCCGCGCTCCTTCCGGCCGCCTCCAGGGGGCGGTGCGCGCAGGCGCGGGGCTGCCTGGGAGGCGGAGTCCCCGGGTCCTGCTCGTTCCTGCCGCGCTCCCGTGCCCCTGGCGGGATCTGTTCTTCCTCCGTGGTCGCCATCTCTCTCAAGGGCTCCTCCGCCATTCCTGGATGACCGATGTCAGCAGCGCCTGGTCGAGGCGCGGGCCCCCTCGTGCACTCAGAGACAGTGGATCTCGGAGTGTGGTGCCCGGAGCAGCTCCAGCGTCATCGGGGAACTTAATCAACTTGCAAGTTCCAGGCCCAGAGGCTGCGCGGTTTTTACTGTATGAAAGTCGAAAGGTGGGCGACTGGTATGTTGAAAACTAATCCCTAATGTGAGGGTGTCGGAGGTGGGGCCTTCGGGAGGTGACTAGGTCATGGGGTGCAGCCCTCCTGGATGGGATTGGCACCTTATGGAAGAGACCAGAGAGAGCTCCCTGACTCCTTCTGCCATGTGACAGCACAGCGAGAAGGTGCCATCCGGGGACCAGGAAGAGGGCCTTCCCACACATGGGGTCTCCGCACCTTGAACTGGGACTGCCCAGCCTTCAGGACTGTGGGGAGCAAATTTCTGTTGTTGAAGTCACCAGTCTATAGGGTTTTTGTCATAGCAGCTAGACAGACAGCTGGACTGATGACTAGCGTGGGGTGGAGGCGGGGTCACCGGTAGCCTCATGCCATGTGCAGTGCCCAGAGCAGCCCTGGATGCAGGAGTGAGCTGAGAGGCCAAGTCAGGCGCGTGAGCGTGGGAACCGTCCACCAGCGTGGCCGGACACCTTCTGCACCACTGTGAGTGACGTCTTCAAT
>NW_007806466.1:0-1057 GCF_000696425.1 Galeopterus variegatus | reverse complement strand
GAGAAAAAAGCCTGAGAACAGGCCCAGGTACTCAAACCTTAAGAGGTTTGGTTATAGTAAAAAGCAACCTGCTTTCCATAAGAATTACTGTACTGTAAAGTTGCATTTTATTTCTAGTTAGATTCTAAAGTCACGAGTAAGATAAAAATGAAAGGTAATTTCACTGAGAAACAAATGTAACTAAGGAAACAACTATAATACTGCAATGAGAGGCAAGAGTTCTCATGGTGTCTTCTTTTGCCATTAACCCCGAATGAATCAGTTCACTGTTGTTTTCTGTTTTCCAATATGTAAACTGAAGATAGTGTAACTCTTTCTATGCCTGTACTTTGATGGCTTCATAAACAATGAATCCACTTGAATTCAAGGATCTCTGAAACATGCTTTGTCTCTAAAATACAGTTTGATTTCAGAGATCTCTAACCTATTCCTAAAGAGAAGTATAGACTTGAATTTGTTTTATTTTAGAAAGAAAAAAATGTATATAATGGTAGACATCTTTTCATCTTAATTTCATGTTTTGAAACTAGGAACATCCCCTAGGATAACATTTGGGGTTTGTGTGGACACATTACACAACTTGCCATGCATTCAGTGACTTATTTTGATTGCTGAATGTGAGGAGGAACTGAACCTGCATAGTTGAGCCACTATCTTTCTTTTTTCTTCCTGATAGTTACCTCCCTATAGAGATCATATTTTCCTTTAGAAAATTGAATAAGAGGGAATATTTTCCAACTCATTCCATGAGGCCAGCATTATCTTCATTTCAAAACCAGACAGTATTACAGAGAGAGCGATCTGACAACCAATATCATTTGTGAAGTGATGCACAATTCCAATCAAAATCTTAGCAAATCAAATTCAACACATGGAGTTTGTCACAGAAATAAGATGGCTTAAAATTTAAAAATTCATCAGCATAATGCATCATGTTAACAGTCTAGATAAGGAAAACTACCTGACCATGTCAATAGATAAATAAAAAGCATTCACAGAATCCAAAATTTAATTCTGGAAAAAACTTTAAGAAAACAAGGAGTAAAAGGGAAATTCA
>NW_007806465.1:0-1057 GCF_000696425.1 Galeopterus variegatus | reverse complement strand
TTCTCATTTCCAGTTCCCTTAACCTCCACTTATTCCCATAACCATCCTTGGCACTTCATTCGGAAGTGCCCCAGTTATGAAACAAACTCGAACACCCCAGCTTCAGATACCAACTTCCAAATATATTAGCTCTTTTGTTAAGCAACTGCCATTAGATTTGCCTTTGATCTCACCAGAACCTCCAGCACTTGACAACATTTTTATATTATTATTAGCTTTATTCTGTTCTTATGCCAAAGTCCACATTATCACTGCATCTCTTCATTTGGTTACCTCCCTAGGGAAATGGTCTCCATACTCGACAGGCCTGCAATATGCCTCACCAATCTTTCTCATTTTCTAATATCCATAGCAATTAGAGTGCGTATTTAAACTCTTCTCATTCCCCTTGACTCTCCTATCACAGCAGTTCCCTCTCACTCTCAGCAGATGATCGCTCCTTCTTCAAACCCACATTGACTTAAGGGTCACCATATTCTCTTGATGTTCCTTTGACCTTCAGAGCCACTGTCCACATGTCTATAGATCATCCTTCTCTCAGTTTCCTCATTCAAAAAATGAAATAAGTATACATATCTCACAGCATTATTGTGGAGATTAAATGTATTTGCCTTTTGATTTCTCTGCATGGGAAGTATTGAACAACAGAGTGTGGCTCAGAATAAGACAGGGCTTTTCATTGGCCTCTGATTCCCATCTCCTCTTTTCCATTCCCTTCCCCATCTTACTCTCCACACCCTTCCTTAGAGATCTCAACAATCATGGAGCTGACTGCAATTGCCATCTGTATGCTGTTGTCTGCCAAATCTCTATCTTCAGCCCAGATCTCTTAGTGGAACTCTAAATCTATCTACCTAACCATTTCCCAAACTAAAGTCATCATCTTCTTTTCAACTTTGCTCTTTCTTAAGAATTCTATCTCAGTAAATGCTACTACCTTGAAATAAATTGCCCAAATAAGATTCCCAGACACCTTTTTCAGTTCCCCTAAATCTCTTTCCTTTTACTTGTCCCTCCTATCATTTTACAAATCCTGTTGCCTCCACATTCCAAATGT
>NW_007806464.1:0-1057 GCF_000696425.1 Galeopterus variegatus | reverse complement strand
CGGTCATCTTTATAAAAAAAAAAAAAAAAAGACGAGAAAAGGGTTGGCGGTCACTCTAGTCACTCAGAGCTCCAGCTCTGGTGTCTGTCTTAGATGCCACAATCTCTATAAACATGCCCAATCTTGTTAACTCTTCCGCTTCTTTCTGTGATAGTCCCTTACATTAGCCCAACAGTTCTCATGCGTTCACTTCAATCTTTTGTCTCCTTTGAGATCACTATCCTTTTTTTCTTTTTTTGGTGGCTGGCCGGTGGTAAGGGGATCCGAACCCTTGACCTTGGTGTTATCAACACAGTCCAAGATCACCAACCTTCTACCCTGCTTCCCTTAGCTACTTTTTCTACCTTCACCTTTTGTTTCCTGTTTTCTACCTTTGCAGATCTGGTGAACGACCCTGCTACAGACGAAACAGGTAAGTTTCACTGCAGTTCTTTTTAAATGGCATGATTTTTATTAATATTTGTAATATTTATTCCAGCTCTTGAGTTAATTCTAAACTAGAGTACTTCAAAAAGTTCGTGGAAAAATCAAATTAAAAGATAATATGGATCTTTCCATGAACTTTTTGAAGTTCCCTCATATTTTTATCGTTGGATCCGATGGATGTGGGAGTGTTGTTCAGTGATAGTGGGATAAAGGAAAAAACAAAAGCCTTCTAGTCCTCTAAAAAGAGGAGACAGTGGATTGATAGCTAAAATAAGGCATGGATAACAAATGCTCCTACAAATTAGTATAATGTCAACAGGAAGAATATTCTTCAAAAACTATTCACAATTACTTCAATTAATTCTATTCCCTTGAACATAACACATGAACCCAGCCATGGCCTGAACCTTGCTTGATACCCCATTCTCCCTTTTCCTATTCTGCCTTCCCCCTTGCAATTCAAAGGCTTCCTCACACCTGCTGTTTTGTGTCTTTTCAGTACTGGCTGATATCGATCCTTCCACAGATGACCTGGGTGAGTTCAGATCTGGTATCCCATGGCCACCAGGGCCGTTCTAGGCTTTTCCCAGAGCCCATTATGGAAGGCAGTGCAGCTGCCGAAGCATCCTAA
>NW_007806463.1:0-1057 GCF_000696425.1 Galeopterus variegatus | reverse complement strand
GCTGTCACATCAATCTTCAATTCAGAGAATTATATTGTGTAATGCAGCTTTTATTCACTTTCAAGGCACTTAGATAATGTCATTGCTGGTGGTTGTATGACTTGAATGTGAAGGTCAATAGTAAATTTCTACCATCCTAACAATCATTCAAGAAAGAACTAATTGGACTAACTGACTTAGATTCTGTAAATCTCTTTGTCATAATAACTGCATTAGTACAGATAGTCTAACATAGCTTAATACCACAATATGCCTTATTTATTAACTTTTTTATTACAAAAGAATATCTATGGTTTGACTTTCACATTTACATAAAATTTGGTATATAATTTATACAGAAAAATAACATCACCATTTAGTTTACAAAAATTATTTATACCACCTTTGTAAAATATATAAAAATTAAACAAATTGAGGTTAGCAAAGTAGTGAAAAACGTTAAGGAATGTTTGCTTTCAAGGACTATTGCTCTTGCAAGTATTTCCAACACTATGTTAAATAGAAGTGGTGAGAGTGGGCACCCTTGTCTTGTTTCTGTTCTTAAGGGAAAGGCCCTCAGGTTTTCCCCATTCAGTAAGATACTCGAGGTGGGCTTGTCATAAATGGCTTTTACTGTGTTGAGATACTCTCCTTCTACACCTAATTTGTTGAGAGTCTTTATCATTGAAGGGATGTTGAATTTTGTCAAAAGCTTTTTCAGCATCTATTGAGATAATCATATGGTCTTTGTCCTTGAGTTTGCTGATGTGATATATCACATTTATTGACTTTCATATTTTGAACCATCCTTGTATCCCTGGGATGAATCCAACTTGAGCATGGTGTGTAATTTTTTTGATATGTTGCTGTATTCTGATTGTTAATATCTTGTTGAGGATTTTTGCATCTGTGTTCATCAAGTATATTGGCCGGTTATTTTCTTTTTGTGTGTGTGTCTTTATCCGGTTTTGGTATCAGAGTTATGTTGACCTCATAGAATGAGTTTGGGAGAGGAGCTTCAGTTTCAATTGTTTGGAATAGTTTGAGGAGAATTGGTATTAACTCCTCTTTAAAAGTT
>NW_007806462.1:0-1057 GCF_000696425.1 Galeopterus variegatus | reverse complement strand
ATAGGATAGGAAAGGAAGAAACAAATGGTCAGTATTCACAGATAATTGCTTCATAGATATACAAACCCAACAAATACTTAGATTTGATAATAGGATTTAACAATACCATTGATTGGATGTAAGTTCAAATGCCAACTGCGTACCAGAAGCGAACTGTATTCCTATATACTAACAGAATTCAGAAAGAAAAGGGGACCTTTACAGTAGCAACAAAAACATAAGGTATCTACAAACAAATCTTATAAAAATTTTTGAAAATTGGAAAATTGACTACTTTCATAGAAAGTAGTCATTAGAGAAGACTAAATCAATGGAGACCTACTTTGTTCATGGAGAAGAGCTGATATTATTACAAATCCCCCATCTCACTATTGCTCTTTTTAAACTGTAAACCTACTTTGCAGTAATTCTATTACACCTAAGTCACTTTTTGTTGGGGGCTGGCCAGTACAGGGATTGAATCATTGACCCTGGTGCTATCAGCACCAAAACCAAAAGAAATTGAATATGTAAACACACAAAGTCAGAAAGGAAACATTAAAATTTTTATAAGTCAGTTGCTTTTACGAAAGTAATGGGGAAGAGTGGGTGCCCTTAAACTATTCTGTTAATGTTTATAGAAATCTGTTCTTGAACAAAAGCTTTAAATTTCTATTTGCCCTTCAGATAAACAGATGATTACATATTCTGCTTCAAGGACCCATAGTTCCTACTCTATATCAGAAGTTTCCAAAATTCATTCATATAATAAACGTGTACAGACAATTACCTTCATCCTACACTGAGAGTGTATGCAGACAATTACCTTCATCCTACAGTAATGGAAGCCCATGTTATTTCACAAATATTATCTATTATCTATTATATGTTTTTCATATCCCAGGCAATCTGTAAATGTTCTTATTCTCAACCAAAAACAATCCTGAGAAGCAGATTTTATTCCATTATCAGAGGCAAGGAAACAGCCACCAGCTCAGTAGTTCTCAAACTTTTTGGATTCAAGACTCATTCGTGGTCTTAAAAACTGGAGGTCCCCAAAAAGCTTTTGTTCATGTAG
>NW_007806461.1:0-1057 GCF_000696425.1 Galeopterus variegatus | reverse complement strand
TGTCTCAGAATTCAAGAAAAAATTTTAGATAAGAACCTAAAAATTAATACTTTTTATCATTAAGCACTCTATTAGGATAAAATAAATTAAGCATACCTGGTGCCCAGACTTTACTTGCTTCAAAACATTTTCATAACATACTTCATCCATGTTATTCAGTTGCTGCATCTTAAAGTTTTTAAAACATGAAAAATATTTTAAAAAGCAATTATAAACTTTCTAACTACAAATAAAACTTTGCCAATTACAATGCTTTTTCTTAACTTTCAGACTAGACTGCAGAAGCAACAACTGCAATATAAATATCTAACGTGTAACAACCCGTAAGAAACAAACATAAGGCAATTTAAAAATACAAACAAAATACCTCAGACAATACTGTCAGAGTGCTAACTTTCTAAGACCATCAAGTTTTTAAAAGACAATATCTTCAAGAATAATATACTACGTAGTTACAGATATTTTAGAAAAGTTTTTAAAGTTCTCTCCGCTTTCCCCAGAGAAACCCATTCTTCAGACTGTTTTTCTTCTATTTCATTCTGTAAACCATACAGCTTTCCTATATAATTCTCAAAGTTATGAGAACACAACAGGTCAAATATCAAATGGCATATAGAGCCGAAACCTCAGGAAACATACCATTTCTGTAATATATACGGAGAGGGGCAGCTATTCTTCTACTGAAATATTTTTCAGATTAATTGGAAGTCTAATATAAAATATATGAATTAAGAAAGGGTCTCCTTTTCCCTATTAATGATGAGAAAGCTTCTAACCAAAAAGGTGAAGTGGCTAACCTAAAGGAGTAGGCATGTGACTCAGCCTATAGCTCTCTACTTAACATTTATTAAAAGGAGTTTAGAGGGGATGAAAAGCATCATGTATATCTAAAATGACTATGCTTTGGATTTTTTGTTTCAATAAGGTAAACACTTTATGATTTTGTAACTCTGATGACTTATAGTGGCTATGTAGGATGAGGTGATCATAGGATAACTTACTCCCCACTAAAGATTTAAAAGACAACCTCACTGTCCCCCGCCAAAAAAAAAAAAAT
>NW_007806460.1:0-1057 GCF_000696425.1 Galeopterus variegatus | reverse complement strand
TAGTTTCGGGTATTCTGTTATAAGGGATAAACAAGGCCTCTCCTCTGAGAACAGGGCTTCATCCAGAGATAGAGCAAGGGACAGTTGTTATCACATGGAACCACATGAGATGTTTAAACACCACGTCCTGGAGAGTGACCAGCCCCAGGAGAACACAGCAGGCCTCCCTACAGCTCCTGGTTTTCCTGGGACTAAAGGAGTGCAGCAGCCTTTCTCAGTGAAGCTGACATTGTTTTCTGGACAGAGCAGCCCCACTCTGGATGCAAAGTTTAATTTGATTTTTTCACTTGAGTAACCAAGGCATTTCTGACGCGCTGCCTTTCAGGAGGTCCTGGCACTGCATTAGCTGAGCTGTTTCCTCTCCTTTTCCAGGGGTTTCTATGCCTGGCTTCTGACTCACTACCCCACATCCACTTCCTTATGCAGAGCTGATGCAATAATATACCCCTGTGCTGGCAGCCACTGCTTATGGAGAGTCTATTATGAGCCTGGGGCTGTGCTGGGGATTTAGTCTACACCACAGATAGACACAATTATCTCCATATTATGGCTGAGATCATCATTCCAGATGCATTCTGTTACATTGATGAAGTTGGGGCCGGTCTTGGAATCAATGGATCTCATCATCATGTGGACCAGATGGCAATTGTGATGTAATGAATATCACCTGCAGATGGGCAAATTTGGTTGGTTTTCCTTGTGGTCTGAGCAGAGAAACTGCACCCTCTCAAGGCTGCAGTCAGCAGATTACACCAGGATCATGTGAGCAAGGACCATAGTCAGATTTCCCATCCTCTTAACACTGTTACAATGGGTATCAAGCTTCAGTATGAGTTTTGGGGGGACATTCAAACTATAGAATCATCCAAAACCCGGGCACTTACCCCTTGAGAGTACTGCCTCTTGGCTTAGCAGAAGAGTGCCTACTAAAACTGGAACATTCACTTCAATCAGTGATTCCCAATTTGGGGGGAAAGGATGTGAAGAAGAGTATACACCAATGGGTGGGGCAAAAGTTCCCACCCAATGGCAGAAGCCATGAACTATAAGACCCTGT
>NW_007806459.1:0-1057 GCF_000696425.1 Galeopterus variegatus | reverse complement strand
TTTCTTCTATTCTTTCACAGTCCCACATCCTCTGAAGCTCCTGCTTCCTTGCTGCTGAGGTCTCTAGACCCCAGGGGACCTGCATCAGTCACTGGAGGTTTTCCCACCTGTTTCAGTGTCCCTTCCTCTCCAGCACTTCTGTCCCAATCGGCCTGCTACTTTGGCCTCTCAGTTCTATGACCCCCTCAATTCTGCTCGAGGCCTCGTGGGGCTTGGGAAGGGGTGGGAAGGAGAACTGGCTTCATCGAGAGCAGGAGGTGAACAGAGTGTCAGGAGAAGAGGCTGCGGCAAAGGGGACTTTGCTGGTGGCAGTTAATGGGGGACAGTGGCAGGGTTTAATAACTGGGGGCTGTGAGAGCAACCTCATCAGGTCAAATGCACAGAGCCTTTTGGAAAGGAAAGTCTGGGTGGCAAGGGATGGCCAGAGGCTCTGCTGTGGCTCAGAGAGCGGGGTCCCACCTGTCTGCCTGGCTCCAAAGCTGCTACCCTCTGACCCTTTCCCCTCTACTCCTTTGTCTCCTTCAAACCTGCGTGATCCTCTCAGGTCCCTTCTACAGTAACTCACACGTCTGTTTCCTTTTCTCCATTTCCTCCTTCTCTCCTAATTGGACTGTGGCACTAGCTTCCCAGATGACTCAGCCTGTCACTCTCCCACGAATGTGCTTCCTCCACTGCAATTAGAGTCGTTGTGATACAACATAGAGTCAGATCTCAGATCTTTTCCACTTTAAGCAATTTTTGGTGGCCCTCCATCATTTATAGAATAAAATCCAAACTCCTTGAAATGGGTCTTCACAACAGGTGCTTGGCAGGTGTTCAGGTCTCTTCACAACCTGGTCTCTGTGCTTCTTTTCCACCCGTCCCGCCTGCTTTTCTTTCCTTCGTATCTCAAGCTTCAGCCAGTAGGAACATTCATCCTTCACTTCCCAGCTCCTGGGAGCCTTCCCTGATCCCGGAGGCCCTGCCCTCCATCTCCTTAGTTCCAGGAGCTTCCACTGCCTTTATCACATAGGGCAGTGATGAATTGTTTCCTGTCTGCCTTCCTCATGAGCTCTTT
>NW_007806458.1:0-1057 GCF_000696425.1 Galeopterus variegatus | reverse complement strand
TCCACCAATTATTTGGAGAAATTCACAGTATATTTTGAGATTTACCCATTTCTGGATCCCTTCCTTCCAGAATTTCTCCCCTAACTTTCCAGATACTCTGCCAGCCCCAAAATACATCCTCTGACACAGAATTCACATGTACAGATTGTGAAGTACTTTGAGACAAACTCAAGCTTGCAGATATCTCTTGTAATTTCCCACATTCAAGGGAAAACTTCCTCACTGCCCTCCTCCTTGCTTTTTGAAGGCGTGTGTCTGTGTTTCTCTATAACTGTATATAGTACTTTGTCCATATTTTATTACTGTTTTCTGTAAGAATGTTAGTTCAATAAGTTACACCATTACTGGAAACCAGAACCTCAATTTTGTTTGTTTTTTTGATTTTTGAGAAATGGAATCATTTAGTATATATATATATTGCATCTTGTCTCTTTTGTGCAACATTATATTTGTAATATTTATTCATGCTATTGCATGTAGGTATAGTTTGTCCATTTAAAAAAAGTTATTTATTTTTAATAATTATGGTAAAATATACATAATAGAAAACTTACCATTTTAACTGTTTTTAAGTTCAGTAGTATTAGGTACATTCACATTTTTGTGCAACCATCACCTTCATTTATCCGCATAACTTTGTTCACCTTGTAAAAATGAAACTCTGTATCCATTAAACAATAACTACCTGTTACCTTTGCTCCCAGCTCCTAGAAATTACCTTTCTACTTCTTGTCTATGAATTTGACTATTCTAAGTACCTCACATGAGTGGAATTATGCAGTGGTTGTTCTTTTGTGACTAGTTTATTTCACTTACCATAATGTCTTCAAGGTTCGTTTATGTTGTAGCATGTGTCATAATTTTTTTCCTTTTTAAGGCTGAATAATATTTCATTGTATGAATAAACCACATTTTGATTTTGATTCATCCATGGATAGACACTTGGATTGCTTCCATCTTTTGGCTATTGTGAATAATGTTGCTATAAACTTGGACTTACATATATTTATATTTATATGCATACATATACATTACACATACATACATACACACATAA
>NW_007806457.1:0-1057 GCF_000696425.1 Galeopterus variegatus | reverse complement strand
GACTCCTGTGCAACACTTTTTTTTTTCCTTTTTGTCTTTTTTTGTGACCAGTAACGGGATCTCAACCCTCAGTGTCGCACCCGTACTGTGACCGGCAACAGGATCGCAACCCTCGGTGTTGCGCCTGCACCGCGCTCAACCAGTGAGTGGACAGGTCTCTATATGGGATCCGAACCCTCGGACACTCTCCGCCGCGCTCCCAAGCGCCACACTCTACTGGGCCGGCCCCTGTGCAACACTTTTGAAGTGCTGTTTATGTGGCAAATGTTCTCTCCATCAGGGTGTCTGGGTGAATCACTTAATATCTTTTCTCATCCATTGTTCTGAATTTTTTCTCTCTCCAACCCTGGAGAAATTTATGTGCTCCAATAGCCAAGCAGCTTATTTCCAGAGAAATCAGCCAACTAGGATTGGCCCCATCAGCAAGTGCATCACTGTCCTCAAGTCCCACCTCTTCTTTGAATGCTTTTTCACCCCCTAAGCTCTAAGTGATTACATCCCTGGACGGTCACTCTCAAATCTACAACCTTTCAGTGGTTCCCAGATGCTTTTCTTTGGACACACTGTATCAGAGTCACCATGGTCACTTATGAAAAACACAGATCCTCAGGTCACTCCCCAGATCTACACAATCAGATTTACTGAAGTTCAGCCCCAAAGTCTAGATTTTTGACAGACTCTCCAGGTGAGTTATCTTAATATCAAGCACCTTGCTCTCTGGCTGCTACCACTTAATCATTCTGCTGGAATCCTCTAGAACCCCTCTCCAGACAACTTTCCAGCACAGGGACCTCCAGTCCATTGACTCACTGATTTCTGCCCGCCTCCTCCCCCCCACCCCCATTGGCTACCGTGACTCAGCAATGTCGATTCCTGGTGTCTGTTCTCTACTTTCTCCTCTCTTTTTCTCTCCATGTAACTTTCTCAAAAAAACTCTAATTCTGGATTTGTCTAACCACCGCCCTACTCTGTGCCTGAAACTGAGCAGCTAAATACGTCAGAAGAAAACCACAAAACCAGGCTGACTGGTCAAACTTTAATTTATTATAAATTTCAT
>NW_007806456.1:0-1057 GCF_000696425.1 Galeopterus variegatus | reverse complement strand
GATTGTTTCTTTATAAGGCCAGAGCTAAATAAACACAGCTTTCTGCAAGTACCCATCACATTGGAGAAGTGTTTTCAGATTGTTATTAAAGACATTTTTTTTTAACCTAGAAAGTTGCTCCCAACGTTTTTATGCACAGGAATCTATATCAAAAATACTAGCAAGTTCGCATTTTTTTCTTTTTTTCCAATATCAGCATGCAAAACTCCTCTTGGAGAAAATGAACATGACTGATTTCAGAGGCCAGCATATTCCATGTCTGTGATTTGCATTCTGGGGAGGGCGACTATGAGGGACAGATCACGCTGTTCTACCACCTATCCTGGAGTACCAGGCCATGCATAATTGATTTAAACTTGTGACAGCAAATGCATCATATCTTCCTAGAACTTAAGAACAAGCAGACATATGAGATACTGAAAGACTGAGGACTAGAAAGAACCTAGTTAACCTTCTGCTGCTAAGGATTACTGTATGTCAGTCATCACAGGCAGATACGTGTCACTAACTCTAAAGTCTGTTTTCTTCTGCTCCCTCTCAAACATCCTCATACCCTGTAGTTCACTCAAACCATATTACTAACTCCTCTTGAATATTTGTATGTCTCTGCCTCTATCCTAGGCATGTGCTATAGTCTTTTATTGAGATGCCCTTCCTTTCTCTGTCTCTAGACCTTTTACCCATCTTTCCATCGAATTACCCTTTTTTCCATAAGTCTTTTCTGATCCTGTCAGAGACAATTTGTTGCTCACTCTTTATGACTTCTTTAGCTCTCTAAACTAATCTGTAGTATAACGGTTATTGCCATTCATTTGCTTTGTAGTGTTGTCCTCAACCCCTCCAAGTTTGCCCCCAAATTGTGATTTCTTCATCACTTTGAATCCATTGTTATTCATTCTTTATGGCCCCTGCCCTCAGTCGCTTTGAAATTCAATAGACATGTAATAGATACTGGCAATTTAAAGATCCTTTGCATGACATCTTTACTGCTAAGTGTCTAAGACATATTATTGTTAAACATTGTGTTAGATGTTGTTTAGGGAAAATATTCAACTAT
>NW_007806455.1:0-1057 GCF_000696425.1 Galeopterus variegatus | reverse complement strand
TCTCCTTCTATAATTTCTTCAAAAATATTTATAATTTTAGATGTAGCATTTGGGTCTATGATCAATGTGAAATTATTTTTTGGCATGTTGTGTGAGGATAAGAATTGAGACTCGTTTTTTTTGCTTAATTATTATCAACATTTGTTGAAAAGACTATCTTTCTCCTATAGAATTACCTTGGAACATTTGTCCAAAACAATTAATTGTGTGGGTCTGTTTCTGGAGTCTTCTGTTTGTGAAGAAATAGATAGTTAGGTAGATAGACAGAGACAGAGATAGATATATGTGTATATATTTTGTTCTGTGGAGTCTGTATCATATTCTGTGAAGATACATAGATTTACTGTATATAGATATATAGATATTGAGGCATATATGTCTAAATACATATGGTTACTGAAGCTTTATAGTAAGCATTAAACCATGTAATGTAAGTCCTTCAACTTTGTTCTTTTTCAAGATTCTATTGCTATTCTCAGTCCTTTGTGTTTCCATATCAATTTTAGATCCACCTTGCTTATTTCTACCAAAAATCCTGCTGCAATTTTTACTGCATATGGAGTGAATCTATAGATCACTTTAGGGAAAATTGGCTTCTTAATAATACTAGGTCTTCTGATCCACGAACACAGTATATCTCGTCTTTTCCTTAGGTCTATTAATTTCTCTTAGCAGTTTTTTGTAGTCTTTTAGTGTACAGGTCTTAACATATTCTGTTAAATTTTTTTTCTTAGTATTTCATGTTTTTTGATGCTATTGTTAATGGTGTTTTTTAGAAATTTCAATTTTCAATTGCTCATTGCTGTTATATTGAAATAATATTGATTTTCATATATTGACCTTGTGAAACTCACTTCTAACTTTGGTAGGTTTTAAAAAAGATTCTTTAAGATTTTCTATTATTAACTTTAATTGTAATTATTAATATTTTTATAATTAATTAACATTAATTTTATAATTTAACATATGACATTTTAACCATATACAAGTGTGTGTAAATGTACAATATGATAAGTACAAATTACAATTTATAAATTAAATTATAATTTATTTATAT
>NW_007806454.1:0-1057 GCF_000696425.1 Galeopterus variegatus | reverse complement strand
TCTCATGAATACTCATAACCAATAAAAAAAAAATTAAAGCCAATCTTGAGCCAACAGACTTCAAGTGTAGTTGGAATCGATGGTAGTCACATGAAGAGTCCTTCTTCATTATTACCTTGTATATGTGCTGAAATTCAGACTTTCAGACTACTCCAGAGAGATTTTCTTGTTAGGAACAAAAATTTAAAAAAAAAACTTGTTAGGAACAAAAATTTTAAAAAAAAAGTTATAGATCAAGTAGAGTGACTATATAATTATGTTATTTATCTTTCAAACACTCTGAGACTGATAACAACTCAATATTATTCATTAGGCAAGAACTCTCCTGGGTAAACCAGGAGGACTACCGTAAATATAACAGAAATAAGATACATTGGCAAGATCTCTGCCCTGAATCTGTGCTGCATGCTGTCTCCTCAGTCTTTTCCACTAGGCTTGTCTCTCTGTTTCCCTCCTGTCGTTTACGGTTTTTGAGGGACTATGATCCTAACTAAATCCAAGTCCATTAGGCTGAGACTCTGACTCTATGCCTACTCATTCCTAAATCTCTCATCTAGAGGGCTGTATTTAATTAACTCCAATGCACTGGTTGGTTTATTACCTGTTAGGCACTACTAGTTTAGAAGCTTAGTGAAGGAAGAAACTGATTCTCTATTTTATGTTTATTGCTGTCTCCTTAGTGCATTTTACAGTGCTTGACAAGTAATGGATATTAAAAAATTACTGATTGAATGCACGAATAAATGTTAGTGCCTGGTAATTTGTCATCTGAAACCCTAAATCTGTGTCTCCTCTTCCACATTGAATCTCCTCAAATACAATTACTAAATCTGTGTCTCCTCTTCCACATTGAATCTCCTCAAATACAATTATTTGTGTGAATCAATGAATTTGTATTCACTTAATATGTCCAGGATTTGCCTTCAGCATCTAAAGAGTGATTATTTAATATATATCCTTAAAACTCCCTACTCTAATGCTTATGGTATTGTTTAACAAGACATAGAGGAAAATATTTTATGTCTCATATCAAAGAAAATCTATGATTCCTCTATGG
>NW_007806453.1:0-1057 GCF_000696425.1 Galeopterus variegatus | reverse complement strand
CTACACCTGTCAGTGGTTGAAGACAGCAATTTTATATACATGCATATGCGTACATATATGCATGAATGTATGTATATGTATATAGCTGCTTAACAAATCACCTTAACACATGGTACCTTAAAATAACATACATGCATTATCTCTATGTTTTTTTCTGAGGTCGCTCATCTGGGTATAGCTTAGTGGGGTCCTCTACTTCAAGGTCTCTTCCAGGCTACAATCAAGGTAGCAGCCAAGACTGTGGTCTCAGCACCAGGCTTGACTAAGGAAGGATCTGCTTCAAAACACATGTGTGGGGTTATTGGCAAGATTCAGTTGCTCACAGGATGTGGGACTGTGAGCCTCAGTTACTTGCTGTCTGTTGGTTGCAAACCAACCTCATTTCCCTTCCATGTGAGTCTTTCCAACATGACAGCCTACTTTATCAAAGCTAGAGAGAGAGAAAGAGAGTTTGCTACTAAGGCAGAAATCATTATCCTTTTGAACATAATTGAAAAAGTAACCATACTATTACCCTTTTTCTTATTTTGTTGGCTAGAATCAAGTTGCTCAACATGAGGAGATTATATGTGACTATAGATACCAGGAGGTGGTGAACATTGGGCTGGGAGAGATATTTAGAAATCTGTCCATCACAGGATATTCTTTTATATCTATTATTTTAGTTGTATGTTTTTTATAACAACCCTTTATATTGATTATCATCACCCCCATTTAAGGATGAAGAGGATGAGATTCATAGAATCAAGTGATTTTTCCCAGGGTCACAACACCAGTGAAAGACAGAATTTTGCTTCAAGTCCATACATACCTGCTTCCAGAGCCTACTCCTTTTCCTATGTAAATACGCCCCATTTTCTGGTATGTGTTGGATGAATGACCAAGAAATGTTATCTGATTAAGGTTTTTGAATAAAACAGACAGGTTATATTTATCGAAAGCTCTGCCTCTCATATCCTTGGGTGTTTTTTTTTCTTTTGATGTGTGGCTGCAACAAACTTCTCTTACTAGAGAATTAAGAATGAAAGACATAAGCCCTGTGGGATTCAGGGTGGTA
>NW_007806452.1:0-1058 GCF_000696425.1 Galeopterus variegatus | reverse complement strand
ACTTCTTTGGGGTGTTTTCTTTATTTTTGAGCTGTTTTCTTCTTCTTTTGGGTGATTTCCTTTTTGGGGTGTTTTCCTATTTGGTGTGTTTTCTTCTGCTTGGAGTTTTCTTCCTTTTGGTGGTGGTTTTCTACTTTTTCTGGGTGTTTTCCTCCTATGTTGGGTACTTTCTTCATTTATGGGTGTTTTGTTCTTCTTTTGGGTGTTTTCTCCCTTTGAGTGTTTTCTCCTTCATCTTGATGTTTTCTCCTTCTTGTTCATAGTTTCTTGTCTTTTTTGTGTTTGTCTATTTTCTGATTTTTGTTTTTTTTTCTTTTCTGGCCCAGCTTCTCTGCCAGCCCCATTTTCTCATGCTGCCCAGCGGCAGTGCACTGGGGACCTCCATGTTCTAACTGGTCTGGATGGAGAGAAGCAATTGGCGGTTCCCTGATGCCACTGGAGACCCACGGCACAGGGAAGGGGGCACAGGGCACTGGCTCACAGGTGCCTTCCCAGGTACCGTTTCATGTGAGGTCTCCAGCACCCAGTTTACAGGTGGGGAAACAAAGGCCCAGGGGGCGAGTGTGGAGGGCAGGCCAGCAGGGCGGGTGGCACACCAGGCTGATGAATCCAGTCTACAGCTCAGACAGCTGCTCCTGCAGCTTACTGGCCTGGGACAGCATGCAGCTGGTGGTGGCAAGGTGGCACTGCGTGGCCTTCAGCACCTGCCTGTGCTGCTTGCCTCAGAGCCCAGCTGCAGCAGCTGCTCCTCCTGTTCCCGGTTCAGGTGGCTCAGACCCTCGTTGTTCTTTACCTGAGCCTGGAGCTGACCCTCCCGGCTCTCCAGCTGCTTCTGCAGCTGCTCAGCCTCGCCCTGCAGCCCCTGTTCTTCCTTGCTGGGCCCTGCTGGAGGCTCCAGGGGTGGAGGCTCAGCTGAGAAAGAAAATGCATGATGAGGGATTCTGGCCTCTGGAGTTGCACAAAACCCTCTTCTTGACCCACAGCTTCTAACTGAGCCTCGCCCAGACCATGGCTTCTTGTCTAATCATTCCTCATGCCCAGATGATGCTCAGTCATTC
>NW_007806451.1:0-1058 GCF_000696425.1 Galeopterus variegatus | reverse complement strand
TGAGGGTTGCGATCCGTTGCCGGACACGAAAAAAGACAAAAAGGAAAAAAAAAGAAAGAAACTGTGTGAGAAATATGGCTCTATTTATTTTTTTATATAGTCAAAGCAAAATAGTCAATACATATTGTTTTCCATATTCTAGGGACACTTTTGAGAGTATTTTATATGGCAGGCTCGTGGAATCTTTACAGTAACTTTTTAGGGTGAAGAACTGGGCTGCTGATGCTTGGGTCCCACCTAGAGATTGTGATGTAACAACTCAAGAGTGCAGCCAGTATTGGTAGTTTTGAAAGTCTCACTAGTGATTCTAACTTGAAGTCGAAGTCTATAAGGCTCTAGTCGAGGTCACTGGTACTCACAGAATGATGTAGACAGGTAGCATCTGCATCACCTGGGCACTTGTGAAATGCAGAATATCAGGCCCATCCCAGACCTACTGAGTCATAACCTGTGTCATAACAAGTCTCGGGTCTTTCATAGGTATATTAAAGTTTAAGAAGCACTGGTCTAAGTGATAGCTAGTAAGTATTGGAGAGGAGATTTAAACATGGGCAATCTATAAGGGGTGGATGGTCTTGAAACCACAGTCTAGAACATATGTTTTTATTAAATGCATTGGAAACAAATGAAAAGCAGGTGTGGTCAGCACTGCACTGAATGAGCACTGCATAGTGTGAATGTGGGAAGAGTGACCCTGGTATGGGAAGTATGTTCCTATTCCGTTCTCAGCTGTTGAGTCCGTTATTGGGTTGCTGCATTTAGGGTGGGTTCCCTACATTAAGAAGACACCTCATAACATCTGAGGGGACATGCCACATAGAAGGGACTCAGAGCATTTCAAATGAGAAATAAACGAGCTGAGAATGGAAGGGTTGCAACAAAGTAGGAGATGGTGAGGCCAGAATTCAGCACAGGCAGCAGGTAAGCATGCTGCATAACTGTTTACCTGTTAGTGATGACTTACATTGTCTTTGGATGCCCATACTGGTGAGTCATTCCTAGTTACTGGAATATTGAGTTGTGGCTGATTTACATTTGCTGTGAAGATACTATGAAGA
>NW_007806450.1:0-1058 GCF_000696425.1 Galeopterus variegatus | reverse complement strand
AAGTGGAGAACTCTGACAGGAGGAAATGTATTGTGGTTGGCTGTGAATAAACTGGAAGCATCAGTGTGGAAAGTAAGTTAAAATAGTTTTTTTTAAATGTTTTTATTTATATGTACTTATGGGGTACAAGGTTGACTATCAGTATTTGTGAGCAGTATGAGATGTTCAAATCAATAATATTAGCATGTTCACCATTACAAATGGTAATTACTTTTTGTATCCCTTACTCAGTTACTCCCCTTCTTCCTTCCCCTCCCCCTTTCCCAACTCTAGTAGCTGTAGGTCTGTTCTCTCCTTCTGAAAGTTCAACACTGTATTATGGTCTTTATTTCTTTGTTTCTTAGCTGCCACTTATGAGTGAAGATATGCGATGTTTACTTTTCTGCGCCTGGCTTATTTCACTTAACATAGTTTTCTCCAAAATCATTCATGTTGCTGCAAATGGCAGAACTTTATCCTTTTATATGGCTGAGTAGTATTTCATTGTTTGTATATACCACCTTTTCCTTATCCAGCCATCTGCTGTTGGACATTTAGGTTGGTTCCTTTTCTTCACTCTTGTAAATATATAGCTGCAATGAACATGGGAGTGCAGGTATCCCTTCAACATGATGATTTCCATTCCTTTGGGTATATGCCCAGAAATGAGATTGCTGGATAATATGGCAGTTCTATCTGTAGTTGTTTGAGATGCATCCATATTGTTTTTCATAATGGCTGTATTTACAGTCCCACCAATAATGCACAAGTGTTCCTTTTTCTCCATATCCTCACCAGCATTTGTTATTCTCAGTCTTTTTGATGACAGCCAGTCTAGCTGGGGTGAGATAATATCTCAATGTGGTTTTGATTTGCATTTCCCTAATGATTAGTGATATTGAGCCTTTTTTCATGTGTCTGTTGGCCATTTGTATATCTACCTTGGAGAAATGCCTTTTCAGCTCCTTTCTCATCTTTTAATTGTTTTATTTGTGGGGGGTTTTTTTGTTTTTTTGTGTTTTTTTTTCTGTAAAGTTGTTTGTGTTCCTCATATAATCTGAATTCTAATTCTTTGATGG
>NW_007806449.1:0-1058 GCF_000696425.1 Galeopterus variegatus | reverse complement strand
GTTTTTTGGGATCTTTTACACCAGGATCTCATTATTGCACCCTCTCCAAATTTACTATACCCGTTCATTTGCTGCTCATTAGATATAAAATGAATCTTTGTGATTTCATGTTTTAGTTCATGTTTGGCATTAATATCTTTTTTTTGTTCTTTGTCTACCATACACAATATATCAGGACCCAGCTCAATTGCTACTTCTGTGGAATCTTCTCCCTTTTCTTCCACACAGATATGCTTCTATAGTACTCAGGAAGGGCTAATAAAACTAGATATAATCCTATCAAGATGATCTAATAGCAAAAACTTGAATCTGAAGTATCACCAGGCCCTAGCATATATTCTGGTACATAATTGTCATGTAAATATTTAGTACAGAAGTACTAACTTTATCCATGTCATTTAAATTCAAATGGATAAAGTATGAAAACTATGTGCTTTCAAATATACAATTTTCAATTCTTATTAATTTAAAAAGCAAATATATTAATATTTATTAATATTAATACCTTAACAACTCTTGATTCATTTCCATAGTTAATTATGGTAAACAATCTCCTATTTGGTTTTCTTGCCTTTTCTTCTCCAATGCAGTCTCTACTTCATAGCCAGAGAGTTATCACAAAATCCAAGTTTGATTATGTTCCTCTCTTGTTTAAATCCCTGTAATGACTGTACACATCCCCGGTAAAGTTCAAGCTCATTTCAGGCTCCTCAGATCCTTCCTTCCCCACCTCTACTGATTTCTTCAGTCTCATCTCTCTCCACTCTCAACTCTATCTACCTCACACCCCCCAAATGTCATTCTATGCTCCAGGCATATAACACATTTTAGTTTCCTTTTTATCTTAACTTTCTGAATGTTGCTTATAGTATACCTCTGTTTGTGAACACATCCCTATCATTCCTTTCAATTATTTGGTGTTCTTTAGGGTTAGAGATTGGCTCAAATGTCAACTAGCTCAACACACCTTTCCTGACCAACTTCACACCCTCCCCTTCTGCAATACTAGGTTGCTGTCCCTCCTCTGGCTTTTATCATACCCCATTCTTGTCCCTTTT
>NW_007806448.1:0-1058 GCF_000696425.1 Galeopterus variegatus | reverse complement strand
TGTGTGTCTGTGTGTGTGTGTATGCATGTAATGGATTGCCAAGCTACAACCCTGGATTTAGCTATGGCCCATGGACCAAATAAGATCTGCAGTGTGTTTTTGTAAATAAAGTTTTGTCATCAGAGCACAGCCACATCCATTAATTTGCATATTGTCAGTGCTACAAAGGCAGAGTTGAGTAGTTGTGACAGAGACTAAAGGGCTTGCAAAGCCTAATTTTTTTACATTCTGGACCTTTAAGAAAAAGTTTGCCCACCGCTGCCCTAAAGTATTTATATGGGATTCTGTTAAGTTTAGAGTAGTAAACCTTATATTAAGTAAATTATAATCTTAAGACAAATTCTCAGAACATATTACTAAGTGGTCATATACCATTTTCATATTGGTTTACAGTTTGGCATCTCCCCACTGGTGATTCTGAATCCTGAATCAGCATCCTTGGATATTTTACACAATGCCTTTCCTAGCTCTGCTTAATTTCTACCAGGGCTCCTTACTTTCCATTTCATTCTGCCTGCGTGATCCTAGTCCTATGGACATGTCTTGGATACAATTTGTGGAGAAAAGGAAATATGTGGGTTGGATGAGAGTATTGTTAGAAGAGTTTATAGCTGGATGAATAACTTTTCCTAAAGAAGGTTTATTTCATAACGACTTTGAAGAAGAGAATCTAGGAGTCTGTCACAGTGGTCTCTACTCAATCAATAGTGACACTCAAAAGTTTTACTAATAACCTAGAAGAAAATCTAAATAGCATACTTGCCAACTTTGTGGTTAACATAAAGTGGGTGGAATGCACAAGAGGGGAGGTGACAGAATCACAGTCAATAATGTCTGAGTCACTGGGAAAATAGACTGAATCTCACAAGATGAACTCTAATGAGCAAGGAAAGGGTCTTCTGTTTGGGTATCAAAATGAAAAGAATACAATGACCATAACAAAACCCTCCAAATAAGTACATATAGGAAAAGAGTGTTGTTTATTAAGTGTATTGGATGTCTTCTTTATGACAATAGGCAATATGTATATAGCATTGAACAAAAAAATATGGAGCAGA
>NW_007806447.1:0-1058 GCF_000696425.1 Galeopterus variegatus | reverse complement strand
GTGGCTGTGGTGTGTGTGATGACTGTGCGTGCACGTGTGTGGCGTGTGTGATGACTGTGTGTGCACGTGTGTGGTGTGTGTGATGACTGTGCACGTGTGTGGCATGTGTGATGACTGTGTGTGCACTTGTGCGGCGTGTGTGACTGCTGTACGGCCAAGGCGGATGTTGACTGTGCGTGCACGTGTGTGGCGTGTGTGGTGTGTGTGATGACTGTGCACGTGTGTGGCGTGTGTGGTGTGTGTGATGACTGTGTGTGCACATGTGTGGCATGCGTGGTGTGTGTGATGACTGTGCGTGCACGTGTGTGGCGTGCGTGGTGTGTGTGATGACTGTGTGTGCACGTGTGTGGTGTGTGTGATGACTGTGTGTGCGCGTGTGTGGTGTGTGTGATGTCTGTGCACGTGTGTGGCGTGCGTGGTGTGTGTGATGACTGTGTGTGCACATGTGTGGCATGCGTGGTGTGTGTGATGACTGTGCGTGCACGTGTGTGGCGTGTGTGGTGTGTGAGATGACTGTGTGTGCACGTGTGTGGCGTGTGTGGTGTGTGTGATGACTGTGCGTGCACGTGTGTGGCGTGTGTGGCGTGTGTGATAACTGTGTTCACGTGTGTGGTGTGTGTGATGACTGTGTGTGCACGTGTGTGGCGTGTGTGGTGTGTGTGATGACTGTGCGTGCACGTGTGTGGCGTGTGTGATGACTGTGCGTGCACGTGTGTGGCGTGTGTGATAACTGTTCACGTGTGTGGTGTGTGTGATGACTGTGCACGTGTGTGGCGTGTGTGATGACTGTGCATGTGTGTGGCGTGTGTGGTGTGTGTGATAACTGTGTGTGCACTTGTGCGGAGTGTGTGATGACTGTGTGCACGTGTGTGGTGTGTGTGATGACTGTGTGTGCACTTGTGCGGCGTGTGTGATGACTGTTTGCACGTGTGTGGTGTGTGTGATGACTGTGCATGTGAGTGGTGTGTGTGGTGTGTGTGATGACTGTGTGTGCACGTGTGTGGTGTGTGATGACTGTGCATGTGTGTGGTGTGTGTGATGACTGCATGTGTGTGGTG
>NW_007806446.1:0-1058 GCF_000696425.1 Galeopterus variegatus | reverse complement strand
AAATTTGTTGGTGTAGTGTTGTTCGTTATAGTATATAATGACTCTTTTTATTTCTGTGGTATTCAGTTGTAATGTTTCCTTTTCCATTTCCGATTTTTGCTATTTGGGTCTTTTCTCTTCTTTTTTTGTTAGTCTAGGTAATGGTTTTTCTATTTTGTTTATCTTCTCTAAAAACCAACTTTTTGTTTTTTGATCATTTACATCTTTTTTGTTGTTTTTGGTCTCTATTTCATTTAGTTCTTCTCTGATCTAAGTTATTTTCTTCAATCTACTAATTTTGGGATTGGATTGTTTTGTTTTTGTCTTTCTTTGAGGTGTGATATTAGGTTGTTTATTCAAAGTCTTCCTTTTCTTTTGGTGTAAGCATTTATTACAATAAACTTTACTCTTAATACTGCTTTCGCAGTGTCCCATAGAATTTGGTATGATGTGTCTTTATTTTCATTAGTTTCAAGAAATTTTTTGATTTCCTGTTTAATTTCTTCTTTGACCCATAGGTCATTTAGGAGTACGTTGTTTAATTTCTATGCATTTGTATAGCTTCCAAAGTTTTGCTTGTCATTGATTTATAATTTTAATCCAGTGTGGTCTGAAAAGATACTCAAAACGATGTCAATGTTTTTAAATGTGTTGAGACCTGGTTTGTGTCCCAACACGTGGTCTATCCTGGAGTATGTTCCATGTGCTGGTGAGAAAAATGTATATTCTGTAGTTTTTCAGTGAAATGCTCTGTAGATGTCTGCAAAGTCCAAAAGCTCTAAAGTGTAGTTTAAATCCTGTATCTTTGTTGACTTGTTGCCTAGGTGATCTGTCCCATGTTGACAGCATGGTTTTGAGTTACCCAACTATTAATGTATTGGGATCTATCTCTCTCTTTAGGTCTAATAATATATTATTGGGTGTGTATATATTTATGATTGTTATATCCTTTTGATGAGTAGATCCCTTACTCATTATGGGATACCTTCTTTGTATCTTTTTATAGTTTTTTGGTTTAAAATCTATTTTATTTAGTATAAGAATAACTGCTCCTGCTTATTTTTGGTTTACATTTGTAT
>NW_007806445.1:0-1058 GCF_000696425.1 Galeopterus variegatus | reverse complement strand
GATGTGAATATATGGTAAGTCAAATTGATCTTGATGGTAAGAAAAATTACTATAGATTTTGCAGTACTACATATCGGAAACTCATAGGCTAAAATTGACCAGAGTTTGTTTGAGTTGTGTGTTTCCATATCATGACTACCATAATTATTAACATCTAGTTATTATTCTTTTAATTATTCTTATTCAGTGGAACAGCTCTGTGATGATAATTACTTATTGTTTTCTTCATTACAAATTCATCTATGATTGCTGAGAGTGCAATGTCTCAGTATTTGCTTACTTGAAGAATGCTGTTTTTTACATAATGTAAATAACTATTGAATGTTTTTCTTTTTATGTTACAGATATATGAAGTCTGGGAGTAAGACCTGCAATAGTTTCCCTTAAGGTAGGGAATTTTTCATTTTTTTCCTGTTTTCATGTGTTTGGAGCTACCTATACAAAATGCAATGATGGGTTTCTTCTTAGAAAGTTGACCTGTTCAAAAATGTAAGTTATGAGGAAAAAAAAAAAACAGTCATTTTGAGGTAAGCTTTTCAAAGACAAATAGACATAGCCCCTCTCCAAAGCTTTTTTCGGCATCACCCAAAATCATAAAATACTAAGATTTTGAATAAGTAAAATTTGTTTCTTTTCCTTCAACTGCTCCATTTTTCAGACAATGAGTGCACATGAATGCAAAAAAAAATCGAAGATTTTTTTTGTTTTTATTTGCTTGTTTTCATTTTTTATTGCAATGTATTTATTATACACATTTGTGGAGTACAGAGTTATATTTCTAGACATGTATCCAATGTGTGATGATCAAATCATGGAAAGATTAATTTTTTAATGGCAAAATAATGCAAATAATATGATGTACTTGCTTAATGTTAAGTATTTCATAATGATATTTCCACCAATGCCAATGCAGACTATAATAGGAAAATTATCATGCAAAGAAGGGTTTAAATAGTCTTTTTACCCATTTGGGGGCACACAGTAAGTGCAGAAGGTGAGTAGAAAATGGAGTAAATATAAACTGCCATAAATTAAAATATATATAGGTGGACTGAAAA
>NW_007806444.1:0-1058 GCF_000696425.1 Galeopterus variegatus | reverse complement strand
ACCACCTGTAGTCCTTTTTAAGATATTGAGATATAATTGACATACAATAAAATACACATATGTAAAGTATACAATTTTTCAAGTTTTGACGTATGTGTGCAACCATCCCCATCATCAGGATACTGAACATTCCATCACCTCCAACATTGCTGTGTGTGTCTCTTGGTAATCCCACCTGCCCAGTCCTCCCCAGGCAACTACTGATCTGATTTCTGTCAATATCAATTAGTTTGCACTTTCTAGCATTTTCTATAAATGAAATCATATAGTATGCAATCTTTTCATGGGGGGGGGCTGGCTTCTTTCCGTCCATATAATTATTTTGAGATTGATCCATATTTTTGTGTGAATCAGTAGTTCCTTTTTATTGCTGAGTAGTTTTCCATTGTGTAGACATAATGTAATTTATTTATCCATTCATGCTGATGAACATTTGGATTGTTTCCATTTTTGGCCATTATGAATAAAACGGCTATGAACATTCCAGTACAAGCCTTTCATTTCTTTTGGGTATATACCTAAGAGTGGAACTACTAGGTCCTACGGTAGTTATATGCTTAACTTTTTTTTTTTGATTACTGGCCGGTACAGGGATCAAACCCTGGATCTTGGTGTTATCAGCACCATGCTTTAACCAACTGAGCTAACCGGCTAGCCCTATATGTTTACCTTTTTTAAGAAACTGCCCACCTGTTTTCCAAAGTGATCATGCCGTTCTACATTCCTACCAGCAGAGCATGAGAGTTCCAGTTCCTCCTCTCCTTGCCTACACACAGAGTCAGGATGGGTTACACAATTTACTGGGTCCGGAGCAAAATGAAAATGCAGGGCTTCCTGTGCAAAAAAAAAAAAAAATTATTATGGATTTCCAGATGGTGACAGTAGAGCATTAAACCAAGAGCAGGACCCTTCTGTGTGGGGCCCCCTGGCACGGGCTGCACACCTGGGAAGCGCTCTGCATGGCGTGGCCGGTGTTCATGTGAGCTGCTCTAATGGTGTGCAGTGGTGGCTCACCGTGGCTTTTCTTTGCTTTTCCCTCATGACTGGCGATGTTGCAC
>NW_007806443.1:0-1058 GCF_000696425.1 Galeopterus variegatus | reverse complement strand
AGACAAGTACAATTTATGTGTAAATTCAATGCAATTCTTGAAAATGAATATTAATCTCAAACTACAAACTGCAATTAAATACAGAGTATTTGCAGAGTTGCCCTGGAGTAAATTCCAGACTCTCTTTAGAGTTGTGAACTAGGCCATGAAGAAAAAGATGAAGGCTTTGACTTACAGATTTTGATTTTATTTTTAATGTGGCTTTTAAATTATTTTGAAGTTAGTCATTTTCGGAATGTGGATGGGAGAACAAAACTAAATGAACAATTTTAAGTGGATACACAAGTCAAATTCTAATCCTTTATAACTCCAGAGGGGACAAAAGCAATTGGACTTTGGTACAGTGCAAAAAAAAAAAAAAAAATCGGATGGTGTTGAGTCAGGAGAGTGTGCCTTGTCCCGTGACACTATGGAATGCAATAAGGTCTTTGGTATCTTGTTTTCTTTTTATAATGCTTCAGTGGGCACTTTTGCCTGGTGTGTATAAGAAAGTGACATCATGGATAGGTGTCACTTTCTCTTCAATTAGCCTTTGCTGAAATCTCTGGTGGACGCTGTGCTATCCACTGTGGAAATATAGAGAGGAGCATCCCTGTCTTCTGCCCTCCAGAAGCTGACGATGTCAGAGAACAGAAAAGACACACAGTAAATACGTTCAACATACGTCTGTTCTGAGGGCTCCAAGACAAAGAAACAAAATACCATGAGAGGCCGGAGGAGGGTAAGAAAGAACATTCATTGATTCTATTTCTTTGATAAACTCCTGTAATAACTTTAATCCATACTTACATTGTCCTCATTTTCTGAACTCTTTATTTCTCTACCACTTAAATAACACCTGTCAGCCATGCATTGTAAGCCCTTTGCATCTATGCATCCTGGTCCCAAACAAAGCTCCTTGGCTAGAATGTAAATTTCAAGTGTTATGCTGCCTTGAATCTCCATCTACTGTTTTCACACTGTAAAATGTAATGATTGTGTCTTAGTTCATTTTCACGATTCACCCTGAAGCAAATTCTCTCCACCTGTGAGGCTGTAAAATCAAAACAAGTTAAGTC
>NW_007806442.1:0-1058 GCF_000696425.1 Galeopterus variegatus | reverse complement strand
TAATAGGTGCCCAGTAGAGAACACACATTGGTTTCATAATTTATAAAATGAGAGGATTGCAATAGATTGTTATTTGCAAACTTTACTATGCCTTGCATAATCTGTAGGGTGTAAAACATAGATTGCTTGTCCAGAGTTTCTGATTCAGTAGGTCTGGAAATAAACAGGATGTCCACATGCAAAAGAATAAAGTTGGACCCTTATCTCACACCATATTCAAAAATTAACTGCAAAATGAATAAAGATCTAAATGTAAGGCCTGAAACTATAAAACTCCTAGAGGAAAAAAACATAGAGAGAAAGCCTCCTGACACTGGACTTGACAATTATTTCTTGGATATGACACCAAAAGCATAGGCAATAAAGCAAAAATAGATAAATGGACTACATCAAACTTAAAACTTTTGGTACAGTTAAGGAAAAACAATCAACAAAGTGAAAAGGAGTATCATCCACCCTAAAGAAACACGGAAACCCTGTCATACGGTACAATATGCATGAGACTTGAGTATATTATGCTAAGTGAAATAAGCCATTCACAGAAAGACAAATACTGAAACAGTCCAATTTTAAGAGGAATCTCAAGTAGTCAAACACCAAGAAACAGAAAGTAGAATGATGGTTGCCAGGGGCTGGAGAGAAGGGAAAAAGGAGAGTTGTTAAATGGACATAGAGCTTCAGTTCCTCAAGATAAAAAGTTCTAGATACCTGTTGCAAAACAATGTTCATATAGTTAACACTACTGTACTGTACACTTAAAAATGTTTAAGATGTATATTTTTAGATGTATTTGTGTGTACATATAGGTGTGTACAAGTCACATTTGCATATATTTTTCTAAAGATATGGTTATTACAGATTAAATATACATATTTATTTATTAGGTATAGTACCTATTCAATAAATATTTTATACAATGTAAACAACAAAAAAGGAAAGAAAGAAAATGGTTTACTTTTTCTCAAAAGTGCTATTCTCAGAGGCCTTAAGAAATGGTGCTCCTATCACATAACCCAGAGAATATCCAACCACTCCTGAAGCTTCTGCAAGACCTATAA
>NW_007806441.1:0-1058 GCF_000696425.1 Galeopterus variegatus | reverse complement strand
TGCTTGTAACAGAGTAGCTGAGATAAGAAACTTCTGGGTAATTTATAAGAAATTGACATTTATTTTTTAAAGTTTTGGAGGCTGGGAAGTCCAAAGTTCAGGGACACATCTGGTGAGGGCCTTCTTCTTGGTGGGTACTCTCTGTAGAGTCCCTTGGCAACACAAGCAATCACATCCCGAGCGTTGGGGAGGGTGCATTTCCACATGTGTTCTTCCTCTCCTGATCAAGCCCCCAGTCTACTTCGTGATAACCCATTAAACCATGAACCCATTAACCCATGGAGGGATTAATCCATTCATCATGAGAGTCCTCATGATCCAATAACCATCCAAAGGCCCTACCTTTCAAATACCATACCCTGATTTCTCACCCTCTTTTTTTTTTTTCCTTTTTGTCTTTTTTTGTGACCGGTAACGGGATCGCAACCCTCGATGTTGCGCCTGCAGACCGGTCTCTATATGGGATCCGAACCCTCGGCGGGAGCGTTGCTGCACTCCCAAGCGCCGCACTCAACCGAGTGCGCCACCGGGCCGGCCCTTCTCACCCTCTTAACACTGTTACTATGGGGATCAAGCTTCAGTGAGTTTTGGGGGGACATTCAAACCATAGCAGCAGGTAAGGAGCAAGAATGTGGAGAAGGCACTCCCATTCTTTCTGCAAGGGGCTGGGGAATGTAATTTAGTTGTAAGCTCTGGGAGGAGAGGGGAATTCCATATGGATAAACGATCCATCTTTTCCACAGTGGGCATCTTGTTTTCCCAAGCTTCAATCTCATCATGAATGGATTGGATTGGTGTTCGTCAATTTTGAGTTACTTATCCATTTTTATTATTTCTTTCATATCTAGATATAACCTTTAAAATGACTTATTAAACTTAAGCTCTTCTAGGCAGTAATAGTCCTGAAATAATGGACGTGATGTGCTAGTTACATATTTTCTAATGCGTGTTAAAATGTGTAACTACTGAACGTGGTTCACTTAAAATTCTGTGCTCCATCAGAAACATGAATCACTCCATGTGAATTCAATGATCTGAGACTCTGTGGAAAATCTTCA
>NW_007806440.1:0-1058 GCF_000696425.1 Galeopterus variegatus | reverse complement strand
AAATACCACATGTTCTCACTTATTTGTGGGAGCTAAAAATAAATAAATACACACACACACAAACTTAGAGGGGGAAGAAGACATAACAATTACAATTCCTTGAAGTTGATACAACAAGCAAAAAGAAAGGACATTGTTGGGAGGGAGGGGTGATAGAGAGGAGGGAGGACGGTTTTGGTAATTGGCTACAATCATCAACCACATTGTATATCGACAAAATAAAATAAAATAAAATAAAATAAAAACAAATAAGGCAAACACCAAGCTGCAACCAATCCAGTTGTTTCTGCATTTCATCTCTACTTTCTGTATGTCTCTTTCCTTTTCCTGTCTATAAATCTGAGCACTATTCTTGTTCTGGGGGCTACCTGATTTGTGACTCATTCTTTGCTCAATTAAACTCTTAAATTAAAATAATTAATAATAATAATAATAATAATAACCATGTTGGATTGCATAGAGTGGCATGTAGTTTATAATTAATTTAATTACTTAGGATAACATCAATTTGTTTCTCTGTTGATACTAACTTTATTAACTAGTTTCTCGGATGGGATTCAGTCTTCTTCAAAAGGAAAATGTATCCAGCAAAGGAATATTGTCCTTGATTTGCTAGACATTATTTTTTAAAAGCAAATACTTTCACTTAAAGCATTTTATAGATTGAGAAATTGTGTCATTTTCTGAAATGTCTTTTGCTTGTTCTTTTATTTTTTAGTGTGGAACACCTCTTACTATGCTTAAAGTAATTTCAGTGGCTCTACATTCAGTGTAAGCTGAATATTTATTGGTAATAATTGACACAAATTATTTGGAGCAGAAAAATATGGGCCTGCTTTATTTTTCAAGTGTCAAACATTTTCTGTTCCATCTTTGAAGATAAATTAATTTTTCTTGGCCTATAGGGCACTATTTGGTGTACTGGGATATTATTTTAACATATGGTGCCCATATGTATCAAAGGAATAAACTCAATATAAAAAAAGAACAGCTTCCTTTTTTTTTAACCCAACGATTGGAGTAAGGTCACTGATTGTCTATTATCATTACATGTTAAC